>NW_010199484.1:0-6331 GCF_000695765.1 Mesitornis unicolor
GGGGGCCCGCGGGGTCGCCTCGCCGACTCCGCCAGGTGAGGGCCGCAGGGAGGGCGCGCTCGGAGCGTGCCGCCAGGCCGGGCCTCGGAAGAGAGAGGGGTTGGGGGACCGCAGATGTTACTAGAACTTTAGAAAACTCTTACCCAAGACTCAGTTAAACACTGCTGCTGTTAAACCGTTCGCCTGCAGCTGGCACTTGTATTAGACAAAGTTGTGGGGAGCCTTTCTTAACTCAGGCGATAATAGAAATCAAGTGAGGGAGATGGGTTAAATTTGATTAGGCACAGAAGATACTTCCTTCAGGCATCCAAGAACGGGAAAGGCCCGCTGCAGTAAAGCGTGTGTGAGGGCGATGGAGCTGGTATGAGAGAGCTGGCTGCAAGGTCTGTCAGGTTGCAAGCACAGGAGCTGTGCGGTTCTGAACTGGTCCTGGCAGTAATTCCAGATCCCGTCAGAAATGTGGAGTAATGAAATAGCCATTAACCACGACCTACATGAGTTCTTGTGAGAGGAAGCTCCCTCTTCAGCAGCATGAGATGGTTCTTTCTTGGAGGATAACAACCAAAAAAATGAAGTGCTGACTCATTTAACTTAGGGGCACAGTTGTAGCTCGTAGTTTGAAAGTCATAAACGCAATCAATAGTTAACTGCTCATCTTGAACCTCTCTTACCTGAAAAAGATGTGCTAGTATCCAGCGTGCAAAGTGTCTTAACTTTGAAATATCATTGAGGATCATCAAGCCTTTTCAAAATACCCCGAGTGTGTTATTAATATGGCATGTTTATTTAGGAAGAAAAGCGTGCCCAATGCCTTGCAAATGGAGCGGCAGGGAGGGCGAAGTCAAGCTTTCACTTATAAAATCCTTTTCTGAAGGAACTGTTTAAACAACTTTGTACGAAGTGTCTGAACTCTTCAAGGATTCTGAGCATCTTGCAGTTCTGACTCACTGTGTACAAAGCTTTTTCTGCTGCTCCTTGAAACTAGATCTTGAAGCTGCTCTTGGCTCACAGAAAAGTTCATATGAAAATGTTTCTTTCATGAAAGCCACGGGATTTTCTTGAGAGGAAGTTATAACAGTAGAAGATAGAATATAGATAACTGTGGCTTAATAGAAAACTTGTAGGAGGCAAAGAAAGAACAGCAGCAGTACAACTTTAAAAGATTTGTTACTGCTATTTAGTTTATTACTAACTTTATCTGCAATTCGAAAACAGGCTGTTGAAAATGAGTCATTCATCTCTTTTTAGACTTTTCTTTCTAAAATGTGTTTAGAATTGACAGATAGACATCCATATTTGCAGGGAAGAATTTACATTTGTAAATTACTGCGCCTAACCTTTTTCATGTAAGGATTATGGCAGTTGTCAGTATTGAGTTCAGAAGATAATCATCTCTGTAGATGGTCCTACTTTCAACATGCATACATAGATGTGTATTTTGTTGTAATGAACTTCTAGTAGTGAAAGTGATAATTACATCTAACTAAAATCAGTAGCAAGACTTGAAATATTTAAAAATAATTTATGATTCACTATTTTCTATAGGGGCACATTATATATAGTCCTTTATTGCAAGTTATCCCAAGTAAACAGTAGCTTCTAATGGTATAGTAAACAAACTTTGGTATAATTGCATTAGTAGTTGTGATTCAGAAGGAACCAAAACAGAGGGAGTGTACAAGAGTTATATTGCACCCATAACATAAACTCTATGATTGTAACTTTCAAGGGAGGATAAAGGATAACAAACGGCTGCACCTCCAGAGATAATTCAGGGCTCCCTTTTGAAAGAAGTTCATCTGGCTTTGTGTCTTCTCATAAACAACTGTCTGAATCACATCATCGCTTGCTGATAGACCAAATCTTCTCCCCATCTGGAGATATTTATGAACTTAACCAAACGGGTTAAACATGTTTGGGCAGACACTGTCAAGACAGAGGAGGGGAAAAAACACCACCACCACCAAAGAAACCCCCAAAAAAAACCCAACCAAAAAAACCCAACCAACTCCCCCCCCACCCCAACCCACAAAGCACAATAAAAAATCAAACAAACAAAACCAACCAACCAAAACCAAAAAAGCCTGAAACAAACCACAACAAAAACCAAACCCACAACAGCAAAAACCACACCACACCATAAGGGCCATTAGATGGCTTCCTTAGCCATTAACTTCAGATTCCTCTGAAAAAAGGACAACAACAACAACAAAGTGCAAGTGTTTGGAAAATTAATTCTTTCTTTGTTACAGAAGCTAATTTTTGTCATTTTTATAATCTTCTGGTTCTTGCCATTCATAACTTCTTGAAGCTATTAATGACTACTGCATGCTGTTCCAATTTCCTGTCTTAAAAATTATATAGTAGAAGCGGCTGAGAAGGGTGAGACTTCTCAAGATAGAGTGATTTCTGTTAAAGGAGTAACAAGTAGATTGTGATCCCTGAGCCTGAAAAGAGATGCAGAGTATCAAATACTGGAGAGGTCTCTTCGTTCATGAGGTATGGAAGCATACATGGGGAATGCCCCTCCCAAGACAGAGCAGGAACCAGTGCGTTGTCACGTGCTGCGTAACTGAAGTGTGGTGAGATTTGCTGTGGAACAGTGTGATGGGTAAAAAATCTGCTGACTCAGGCCAGAGGAAACAACAGAAGAGATGCAAAGACAGTGCATTTGACTAAGGAAGAGCTGGGGCAGTAAGTGGCGGTTGAGATGATATCCTGAGGAGACATTTCTTGCATGCTGTATTCTTGTGCCTTACTGAGACAGCCACACTTGTCACCATTGGAGGTGGACTGTTGACCTGATGAGTCTTTTATTTGGGTCCCAATTAGCCGCTAAACGTGAGGAAAAACACTTTTGTTCTCAGACTGTTCTGTCGTAACCCATTCTTCATGTATTCTCTTCAGGATCTGTTGAAGATACGCCTGTCAAAGTTACTGCCTCTAGAAGTGGGGGACGTGCTGCAAATTATGGAAAGAGAATTCCCTACTCAATGCAATCGGATTCTCTCATTCTGGAATGATCTCTGCAACCATTGTGGACTCCATGTAAAGTGGACACATTGAGCCATATCTCTGCCAAACGCACCTATTGCAGTGCTGGACTGGCTAGTTTTTGTGGTTTCTTTCTTCACCATTTCAAAACATTAATGAGTCTTTTTAAAGTGAGAACTAAAAAAGAAACAAACCTGATTCACAGAAAAATCACTGCAGCATGTAAAATAGAATTTTTAAATTTTTAATAACCTGGGAATGTTTGGATAAAAAGCTCTTGCACAATGAAAAGCTCTTGCACTGTTTTACCAAGGTCTGGAAGTTAAACTTACTGTGAATTTTTATGATGCCAGTGCAATACTTTTATTTGTAAGGGTGCTTTTAAAATATCTATGTTAAACTACTGATGCAAAGTTGCAAATGTAGTAGAAGTTGTTTATAGTGTAAATACAAAACTTACAGTCACTCTTGTAACATTTCATCATTATTTTGGAATAACTTGGAATTTGAGATTTTATAAGTAGATGAGGAAAAATTGTGATGTTTGCATACCAATACAGTCTTCATAGGTGCAAATTACGTAAGATGACGCTAAGAAAAGGCATTTTTAGTCCAGTGATGTTGGGAATTATTTTCCTAATGCTGAAGCATATGGGGGAGGGGGACGGCACTATTAAAAAAAAAACCCCAAAACAATCCTGTTGATTAACAATTACTGCACTGCTCTATAAAATTTTAACAAATTTACATTTAGATGTAACTGAGAAGTAGCATGGGAAGAGATTTATATAAAAGTTAAGTATATCTAAAATTCTTGTGTGGAAAAATTCTTCATGAGTTCCTCTGTTTCTGAGCTAACACTAAGGTTTGAGGCCACCTTTAGCAAACATGGGTACGTATTAAGATTTTAATGTACAATTGCTTTTATGCCACACCTCATTGAATGCTGGAGGTGGATTTAAGGAAAGCGTTTACAAATAATATGATGGCTATTTCCTTGTGAACTCTTGAAATGTCTGTCAATGCTCTCTTGAAAATTACTGGAGCAACTTCTTTTCTACGCATATTCTAATTTTTAAATTTTCTCAAATGCTCTCAGTTTTTCACTGAGGTTGGATGAACACTAAACTGCAAGGTCTGTAATGTAATTTGCTTTTCACTAACTGTTCTTTTTAGGAGGTGTGTACAATTACTTCCACCTTTTAGAGGAACTGCAATGGGATGCCACTGTATTGTTACAATGGTCTGATTTAAAAACAAAACAAAGCAAGCCTGACTCCTCCTTTAAAACCTATAGATCGCCGTTTCACTGCCATCTGCAAGATTCTTTTTCATTTTATTGTTCTGAACAGAGAGAACTGCTGCTTCTGTTTCCCCATAGTTTTACCTGTAAACTACGGAATTATGAGGTGTAATGTTTAATAAGTGGAGTAATTAGTAGCAACTATAAATTAAACCCAAATTTTTGTGTGCTGCCATTCACATGCTTAGTCTGGTGAATTTTTGTTTTCTGATCCAGTGTTGCAATCGTAATTACCAGAGTTAATTGAGCAGGATTTTGCATACACTGTAGATTACAATGTAATTAATCTTAAATATTAGTACTTAATGATTGTTGCATCAGATGGTAGCTAGAATGTTGTTGGCTGCTGCAGCTTCACTCAAAAACTGCATGGCATTCAAATGTTTACAATTATGAACAGTTTGCATGTTTTAAAAATTAAATGTAGGGGCTGGCACATCAGTAAATGAGGATGTCAATGCCAGAGAAGTGCCAGAATGTTCCTAGTGTGGTGTGTCTGAACAATGAGGTACAGGGTGCTCGCTGTGGATGAATGAGAACTGTTGGAAGCTTCTTTTTGAAAATGTACACCAGTTACCGTTTCATACAAGCTCTTTGCCTTCTCAATAAGGAAGGTTAATACTAAATAGCAACCAGCAACTGAATTATTATCAGTTAAACATTACCAGATATTTAAAGCTACTTCAGTCTCCTGGTATCCTTATCAGTTGTAGCTCAATGCTGCTCAAAGTCCATTGGAAGAACTTTCTCATTCTTGGTTGGAAAGTAGCACTTCTGCCTGTTTAGGGCTGCTTGCAATTGTGTGAACACAGGGGTTTGCATCTAAAGCTACAATTTCATTAACATTTAAAGACAGTCATTTATAAACATAGCCAAAATCGCAGAGAACCAGACTCTGGTTTCAGGGGTGTGATTATAGAATGTGTTTGGTTTTTTTTAATCTGCTTAAGCCTTAGAACTAGCTCAAAAAAGGAAAAAAAAAGTGAAAGCCCCTAACCCTTAACTATGTAGAAGGATTAAATTCTTGTTGTTAGATGTAGACTGTATCTAAAGTAAGTTTTGATGTGGAATGTATGGTTTACTTTTCTTAAATGGGAACATCTTCTCCAGGGGAGAAATTAAATTATTAGTACAAAAATCTGTTCAATGTTACTTCTGGGAGTGAGAGAATTATTGCAGTAGCAGCTTGTGCAGAGACTGAGCAAACATGTACAGCTGGTTAAGAGGGCTAATGTCATATGTCACTGTAACTGGTGTGTAGGAATTGGAGAAGTGAACATTATGTACTCAGCTGAATTAAAACCAAGACGTTTTGTGCAGATCAAACAATACTGAAGTTACAGAAAATGCATGTTTCTGTTCATAATTTTCCAGGTCCCTCTAAAAGTTCTAGAAGGCTTTTACCTATTTAATGTTTGTTTCTTTTTAAAATTTGTTAAAATTTAATTATATGATCTCGAAGCTGCTACATCCTTAATATAGTCAGTTGGCATGTATAAAACAAAACCAACAAGACAAAAAAACCCCAGGACCTTTGACATAAATGCAGGTAATTATTTTTATAACAGTAGTGTTTGTGTGTGTGTGTACACAATGTTTTGGGAGGAAAAGCAGTCACTAGCTCAGAGACAGAACAGTCCCTACCACATTTGATTTAGAACATTTAAAGAACGATATAACCAGCAGCGTTGTGCTTTAATACAGACCCAGCCTACACAGGGAGAGCGAACACACCAGGGATCCTGCCTGCAGCCCTTGTGCCTCTGTTCTGTGGCAGGACACTGCTCCGCTTTGCCGAGAGCGCATTCCCGGCCCCCGGTCACCGCGGGGGAGCTGTGGGATCGGTTCGCTTCTCCCCCAAGGTGCAGTTCAACAGTTTCCAGTTTGAAGAACCCCAATTTCTGGGTCGGCCGTTGGCCTCGGCGTCGCGCCCTGGCGTCGTGAGGTGCTTGGTGCGGTTATGGCCCGCTCTGGGGACAGCTGCCGGCGGGGCCTTGAGAGAGTTTGCCGGAGAGCTTGCTCCTGAGAGACCGG
>NW_010199485.1:0-14259 GCF_000695765.1 Mesitornis unicolor
GACGTGGCTTCCTCCCCATCTGTCTGGAAGCACCTACCAAAAAGCACCTACCAAGTGTGTAAAATAGAAAACACATTTCATACAAATGAGATCTATTGTTTCAAAAGAGGGATTACTATTTTAATTAATACTAAATCACTTCTTAGTGTTCTTCAGCCTTGTTTTTGAAAATTTTAAACGTCCTTTAGTTACTTCAACATATAAAGAAGAAACACTATAGCAAAAAAAAAAAACCCTGATCAAATGTTGCTAGTTGACACTATCATTTCAAAGTTACCAGTGCTCCTGAAAATAAATTTGACTGCATTCTTTACATGAATGGTAGCAATGATTTCTTTCAAAAAAGACAGATTAAAGACTATTTTTGTTTATATTTGCATTGTTCAGAATTCTTGTAGTGACCCCTGACATTTTAAAAATAATAAACTGTTTCTTGAGCTAAAGTATTTTCTTTAAAATTAATATATTTAAATAACATGCTGTCAGAAGACTGTGTCTTTGACCAGAACACATTCATAAACATGTACATTCAATTCTAGAATTTTGTTCTTAAGTTAAATGTTTAAATGTGGTTAAACGCTCCAAGCTGTGATAATTTTGATGATCATAAATTCAGTGTGTTAAGCATGGAGATGAAAGAGTGAATTTCATTTTATAGGAATGTTTCAAATTCCAGCATGTCTGGGAACAAATATGGGCCTCACTCGCTATCTGCAAAGCGTAGAGAGTGGACTTGCTCCCTGTGTCCGAATGAACTACAATGCTGAAGGCAGAGAAGACAGCTTTACACCACCTTAGCGTTTCCTGTGATTTTGCATTAGGCCAGCTGGGCCTGGGTGGTCTGAAGAGCTGTTATAGTGGTTAACACAGTGTACTTCTCTTCCTAAATACTCTTCCAGCTGGAGGCTGCCAAAGGGAAACACTACCGAGCTGATACTCCAACCATCAGCTTCTGTAGGTTGGTCTATAACAGAACTCTCTGCTGACCAACCAGTCCTTCTGCACCACAGCTCTTCAGGCTGCGGTGACCTGTTAATGTGTAGAAGACCAGTAGGCTGTGAAGCATTTTCCTGTTTGCTTGGTGAGGTATCTACTAAAGCATTTCAGCAAAAGGGCAAATGAAAGGAGGTTACAGTAGCTTTATGATGTACCGAGTAAATCACTCAGCATGTTTTACAGTAACCAAGCAAAGCATATTCTTTCAGAATTAAGTGACAAGTACAGATCTCGTTATAAGTAGGCACAGGAATTTTTCCTAGGATTGGATGTTTACACTTTGGCACAGTTTGTTATCCTTGGAGAAAGGATAGGCTACGTCATGGAGTCATTAATCCTGGTGTAAAGCTGAAATGATTCACTTCCTGGATGTGATTGAGTTAGGCATGCCATTGCTCAAGGAAAAGTAGGAGAGTATTGCATGGAGGTTTCCAGTAGAGAAGCAAAGCACTGTTGAACAGCAGCTATTGCAGCCTCAAAGACTGTTTTAATCTGCTTTAAGAGCCATTGCAGCAATTGGGGAATTCAAACAGAACACTGGAAGATAACGCCTTCTGTAACATGTCCTCCCCTCTGGCACAGATTTATTCCATGCACCAGCATACAGCAGAGAGCGATTCTTCTACGTTGTACCCTTCTGTAAAGAAATACCTATGCAAATAGCCAGGGGGAAGCCTTCCATAAATGCCTTGTCACTTAAATACTGAGTACCTTAGAACATAATTTCTTCCTATATCATAGAATCATAGAATGGTTTAAGTTGGAAGACACCCTAAAGATCATCTAGTCCAACCCCCCAGATCATCTAACTTTAAACCAAGTTTTGATTCAGGTATTTGTTTTTCAGTGTACAACGCATGTAAGAGAAATGAACAAATAAATCGATGAATTACATACTTGGGTAAAAGAGCCCGACCCTCATAATATAGATTGAGGTGTTGAAAAGCCACTGGGTTTTCATACCTTTAAACAAGGAAGAACTGTTTAGAGAAAAATAACAAATGAGGGTTATGTTGTTACTGAAAAGGTTCTTGGTTTGTTTGGGTTTTTTTCTTTCATCTGGACTATTCAGCGCTTCCCTAAATCACAGCTATTAGAAGAAAAAAGGTTGTTGTGTTAACTATTACCTGCACTTAGATTTAATGAAATGTAATTTACTAATGTAATATTTACCCTATGTAATTGGAAATATGTGTGTGTGTGTGTCGTCATGAGTGAAAACTGAGGTCAGCTCTTCATCTGATTCTGTTAACTGTTTGTGGAACAAGGTTCTGGTAAAGTGCTTTCAAAACACAGTTGTGTTTTGGGGTATTTCTAATGTGAAGCCTTTACTTACTCTGGACAAAAATCCCAATCAGATTTCTTCTTGAACATTCTCAGAAATCAAGAAGAAAAAGCCATGAGTAAGATAAATGACATCTGATTACGTCAAATCCAAAGCAATTTTCAGTTTGATATCTGAGTTATTAGTTTCCATCTTCTGTTTCCTAATTAGTAGATGTAAAGTTCTTTGAAGATAAAGTTGGTTTTGGACTTAGTAAAACTATATATAATTACTGTGGTTTATAACAAGTCCAATGCTAGCATGTGCTTTCTTGTTTAAATGAGTAACATCTCGCATTGTTCCCATCTTCCTCCTTCACTTCTCTGGGATGTTGGAGTTGTTTTTTTATTTGAAGTCATGAAGATTACTTTGTTTATAGTCACACTCTTCACATGAGCAGACAAGCATTCAGTGAGGACACGGTTGGTTTAGCTTGGTTTTTTCCCCAGGAAATTTGGTGGCAGTGAGTCATTAACACATTGCATTTTCTGAGAGCAGGTTGACCTGACACCGGTAGACACATAAAAATCTATGAGAAGGTATCAAACACTTAACTGTTGTTGTTAAGAGAGCCTGTTGTAAGTTTTGCTTAGTGGGGAAGATTGTGGAATAGATTAGCAATGGTTTGGTTACAACATCTGGGTTGCTCAAAGCTGGGAGTACTGTTGTGGCTGTGGAGGAGAGCAACAGGGCCCAGTCTGTACTGGCAGGGGGCCAAGGAGATCCAGTTTGTAATGGAATGGGGCCCAGTCTGTATTAGGAGGGGCCCAGAGGGGTTCCAGTTTGTAAATGGGCCAGTCTGTACTAAGAGGGGGCCAAGGAATCCAGGTTTTACTAGGAGGGGGCCAGGGGTTCCCATTTGTGCTGGAACGGGGCCCAGTCTGTACTCGGAGAGGGCCAGGAGATCCAGTTTGTACTGGGAGAGGGCCCAGTCTGTACTAAGACAAGGCTGGCAGCTGTAGCCTAAAGCCCCTGAGCCTGAGGACAGCGGCAAATGTGTTGAGGTTTGGTTCAGCATTAGACAGTCCTGTGAGGAGCAGGGAGGTGGACTTGATGATCCTTATGGGTCCCTTCCAACTTGAGATCTGTGATTCTGTGGTGGCCAACTTCACCATATATCAAGGTGTGTGCTTAGAAAAGAGTATAGGAGGGGCAGAGCCACAGCAGCCTCATCTGTGCAGTGCTGCAGCATCACTGTTGAGCCCCTGGTTATGGCAGAACTTATGTGCATTTGATTGAAATTGTGAGAGTGGAGTCACCAGCAGAGCCTCTGGGATGGTTTGTGACTTCTGCTTCCGTCTCAACAGATCTAAAGTAAGAGTAAAGCTTTCATTTCTTGTCAAACTTCCATGGAGATGGACTACCAAACCTAGGTGCACAGCTTGTCAAGGACCAGCTCCATGTATTTGGCAGGTATAATACTGAAGAGTAACAGCAGAGACTCATTCTGTTGGTGCAGAACAACGATGCTTCTTTCATGCCAGTGGGGTTACACCAGTTTAATACCACTGAGAAGGGTCAAGTCATTCACATTATCAAGCACCAACTATGACAAAAGTCAATGCTTTATTAACCAGTTCTTTGTAAGTCATAAATAACAGCACCTCCTGTGAGAGTTTGCTGTGGAGCCATGCAAGGAACTGTGGAGAAAAGCTCCTTTCTTAACCCCTTTTTTCTGTGTCACTAACACAGAGGTTTTTTACCAGTAGAGCCTCATTACTCTGTTTTCCTTGAAAAAGGAAAATTAGTATTTAGTTGTTCTTTAGAAAGATTTATTTACATGTGTATGGTTTTGTAATACTGCTCCGTAGCCCCTTAAAACGTTTCCTCTGTGTAGATGAAGGTGTGTGTTCAGATCACTCTACAAACATGTCATCAGTTCATACTTTTGCATAACAAAAGATTATTCAGACAAAGTAGCTGCTTCTCTATTTTTTACAGTGGAGGAAATTAATTCTCATTGCTATGCTAATTTAAAACTGAAATATGTTAATGCCCATATACAAGAAATAGATGGGTAAAAAAAGAAAAGTCTGTTAATCTTGAATCAGATTTCTTTTCCAGCTGCCTGAACAAGTTGATTCCAGTGCAATTTTCACAGCTGGGCAGGCTGGCAGGTGGTAGGAAACATTTTGGGTAGGTGGCCTTTTGCTACAATCTGAAATAAAATGAAGTAGATAGTAGATCTAGAAGGTTTTGGATTTTTATTTTACCCAAAGTTGTTAAATAAACGCTATTCTTACATGTATGTATGTTTCTTTTGAAAATTTGACATTTTTTTAATCAACTTGTGGCTTATTTCTGTTGAATCCCTAGATAGGCTTGTGTAATTCAGCACAGAGTATCAGTTCAATAATTCTATGAGCTCATTTAGAAAACATGACTTGGGAAAGAGGCATTAAAAATACACTATAATTAAGTTATGCTGAAGCATTGGAACATGCGCAGTAAAGTTAACTTTAAAAATTGGACAAATTTAGCAAGAAGAATACCCACATCGGGAGCTCTAGTAGAAACATTCATGGGTATTTATATACATGTAAGCCAGTACTTAAATGTAGTGGTGCCCACATTAAATAGCAGTAACAAAGTATATGTGAATGGGGTGTTACATTTTCAATTACTGGACATACAAGAATAGTTCAGTTTTGCTAATTTAAAATTTTAATGCTGTCTTCACTAGACAAAGCATTTTGACTAATTCTACATGGATATGTATTCCAGAAAAAGTGACGAGAAAAGTGGTATGTTACAGCATCACAGAATCATTAAGGTTGGAAGAGACCTCTAAGATCATCAAGTCCAATCGTCAACCAACCACCACCATGCCCATTAAACCATGTCCTGAAGTGCCATATCCACGCACTTCTTGAATTAGCAAAATTGAGGACTGATCTGGCAACCCAAATTGACAACAGGTGGAAAATTCAATAGTGGGTTCTTCAGTGTTCCAGTATTTGCTTTCTGTAGCCTTCTAGGTATTTCATGGTCTTCTCTTCCATTATGTTCCTTGTGATGCCTGATGTTTGCAAGTGGAGGGTTAGCAGTATGTCCTTTCATCCCAACAACTTTGCAACAGCATCGGTATGTTTCTATGTAACGATGTTTCAGTAATGTCTTTAGTTTGCTAGCTGTTAAGATTTAAGTTAATTCCTCACAATAGTCATAAAAGATAATGGTATTGAAATGATGACTATCTTCTTTTTGGGATCACTTGGCACTCTGTAGATGCATTCAGTCATATTTTGAGGTTTCAGGGCAAAAGAAAGAACCTAGTCAGACTAAGCAACTGAAGAAACTGTCTAAACAATTTTCATCGAGTCCATCAGAACAAGTCTAGCTTAATAAATCTTCTGTATTAGTGCAGCCCTTAGATAAAATACTCCTGTGCTTGTATGGGACAACTTCCTGCTCAAAGATTGGGTGGGTCAATAGGTAGACTGCTGTAGGAGATTATTTCAGCAGTTTTTTGTACCTTTTTCTTATACCATTCTCCTTTTTAAATAGTCCATTCCCTCTGAGGTCAGTCAGTCATGCAGTCTGGGAATTTCACTAAAAAATTCCTTTGAGGTAGGGCTGATCCTTCGTAATTTATGTGGTTTCCATCACATTTCATCCAAAATTATAGGATATAAATTATCACTCTTTGTCACACATGGCTAAGTGCATAGAGGTGAAGTTGATCCAGGTGGTGTGAAGATACTAGGTTAGGTATAGCATTGAAGAGCTGAGGGATAAGCTCAACACTAAATATTTGGAAAAAATCACAGCTGACATGGCAAGAGTCTGCTCTCTTGTTGAGCTTGTCATGTGCTCTTGTGTAGAGGGACAGGTACACAAACTTGTGGAGAAAAATTAAGAAGGTAGGAACGTGAAAGATTTTCTGTACGTTTCCAAAAGCAAACTCCAGCACATCTGTTATATTTTACATATTTGACTTCTTGCCCTCATTGATTGTGTTGAATCAGGCAGCAAAATAGAATGAGGTTAAATAAAATGGTAAAGGTTTTATAAAAATGAAGTTGAAAGGTAATAAATATGATGTATTTTAGATAAAAATGATCACTAATACCTGATTTCCAAGGAGCTAGCTGGAATATCCGATTTCCACTTGTAGCTTGTTTACCCAGCACGGTAGGCATTTTTTCCTAGCTTAAGAATAGAGAGGGAAAGTCTTATGTAGAAATAATGTACATGAACATTTTAAACTAGGCCTATTTCAATGTGCTGTCTCTATTTTTCTGAAAGAGGAAACATGGACATTTATGACAGAAACAATTATAAGTTGGGGTTTGGTTTTGCTTTTTTTTTTTCATAGTATTTTAAGGTTTTGATTATCAGTGCAATCTGCATCGTTACTGTCTCCTGAAATAAAATCCTAGTTTGGCTGACTTAGTTACAGGTGGTATCCAGATGATTGTCAGACAAGTCCTGTTCTTAGAGTAAGAAAATTATAGATACAACCCCAAGTGTAAAGGCCTGAGGCCCAATGCTTGGGGCATGGGGGAATAGTTCAGTGACACCCTGACAAGGACACTGATGCAGGAAGCCTGGTAACAGCAAACTTTATCAAAGCAGTTGTTAATTATTACGAAGTTGTGTTCCCACGGATCCAATCCTTTTCGCCCCACATCACATGTTCTGTGCTTTGTAAAACATATTCTTGCTATTAAGATGGTAAGCCCTTTTGGCTAGAGATGGTAGTTTTGTGTTGCACTTCTTCCAGCACCATGAACCTTCAGGCTCTACTGAACACAAATACTAATATAAACTGTATTAAATGTGTCAAGCAGTGTTCCATCCTGTATAAAATATGCTACATCGCTTAAAACTTGTCTCCATGAATGTTCTTGTGAGTGGTGTTTGACTGCACAAGCAATCATCTAGTAGGGAAAAGAGGGGTTGATAAGCCAGTCAAAGTGTATTTGTTTTTCAGTTCAGAGTACTTGAGATGATGTATAGATGTAATTGTTTTTCTGTTATGTTCTCAGCAGTGTTTTAAAAGGTTATAAATCAAATGTTGTCAGTATGGGAAAGAGCATTGTTTGGAGTGTTAACTCGTAACAGTTCTCCTGCACATATATATAAAAAGATAATTTCTGAAGAAAGAATATTAATACATGTTTCAGTATCTGATTTTTTTTCAATTTTCCCACAGATATCAATGAGTGTCAGTTACAGGGAGTATGCCCTAATGGTGAGTGCTTGAATACCATGGGCAGCTACAGATGTACCTGCAAAATGGGATTTGTGCCAGATCCTACCCTCTCAAGATGCATACGTAAGTAGTAGTGCTAATCACAGTACCAAAATAGGTATCAGTAGCACTTTAGATGAGGATTTCTTTGGCGCCAACTCTTCTAAGCTGTCCCCATTATTTTGCTGTCTCTGCCTCCTCTTCTCAGCTTATTCACTTTATTTAGTCAGTCTTAGTGCTTGAGCCTCTTTTCTGTCTCTCTATCCTGGAAGCCTTGGTCTCCACCACTGGCTGTCCAGGACCCTTGCCACCTTTTCCTGGTTTTCTTGTCACAAAACCTTCAAGGCCACATCCAGTCTTCTCAGACATTTGATCTTTCTCACCAGCCTGGAGTTCTCCTTCTCACAGCTTTTTCCCCCCCCCCGCTCCTGTCTGCTAGTTCTGCAGCCAAAATCAGCTTCATGTCCTGCCCACCCCTCTTCAACCTCTGCAGTTTTGACCTGGGTAGTTTCCATTACTGAACATTCAGCCCAGGATGATCTTTGGCACATTTTCCTTCTGATTAAGAAGGATTAAAAATTAAGAAAGAATTAGGAGAAGGAAAAAGTTGTGAACAGCATGAATGCTAATAATTTCCTCTGTTAATCAGCTTTTATTGGGTTTGAGATCAACTACCTCTGCAAGAAGAAAAGAAGGCATAGGGAACAACTACATTTCTTGCTTTAAGTTTTTTGGGAATATTTACAAGTGAAAAACACCTCATTTCCTAAGCCCCTTATCTGAGCTATCTTTAGATTTATAAAATATAGTATAGAGCGTAAGTGAATTCTTTCATTTTTTCAGCATAACTATCTTATGCTACTAATTAATGATATTCAATTACTGAGAAAGTTTTTCAGCATTTTGAAGAATTTGTCACTTTTCAGTTTAACACCAGAAAAAAGGAGTTGGTTTTAATTTTTGCTGTTACATGTCATGTAGAAAATCAGACAGTCTTTGTATTTTTTGAGTTTAGTGAACATATTACCCAGAACTGGATGTGAATGTGGATGCACAAATTAGAAAGCTGGATGGATCTTAGCACTGTTATTAAAAAAGTGTCATGTATGATACTTAACCCTTTTGTAGCTTTACTTATATAGCCTGCTTATAGCTGAATGTGCCGGTGTCTGTGTAGCTTGACACAACTGGATATTGTCAGTGCTTGACCTTGGTCTTCAGCAGTTGGACTTGCGTACAACTGAGAGAGCTGATTCTGACTCCTTCTTGTGGCAGCATGGCAACTGCTGGTTTGGAATTTTTTTTTTCTTTAAAATACTTTTTATTCCTAGTCTAGAATGAGTTGGAATTCGGGAGTGTTTGATGCAAAATAAGAAATTTTTTTAATGTTGTGATTATGGCTTGAGATGGGTGTTTTGAACTAAAACTTCTGCTTATAATAATATTAATCCATTTAACTGGTGTTGGAAATCTAGTGGTGTTTCTCTGGTTTGCTTTACATGTAAACTGTACCATCTTCTCCTCCGCTTTCTTTGCAGCTGATAATCCTGTAGTTGCTGAAGAGAAAGGACCCTGCTACCGGTTTGTTAGTGCAGGAAAGCAATGCATGCATCCTCTTTCTGTTCAGCTCAGCAAGCAGCTTTGCTGTTGCAGTGTTGGCAAGGCCTGGGGCCCGCACTGTGAGAAGTGCCCGCTTCCAGGAACAGGTAAGAACTGCCCATTAAAAACACAAACTCCCGTCCTCACTCTGTGTTTGTTTTGTTGTGTTTTTTTTTTTTAAAGCATGTGAAAATCCAAGAATTTATTTTAAAGAAGTATCCATCAGTAAATTATGACAGTTCTCTACACAGTAATAGAATAAATACCTATGTAGTAGCTTTTTTCATAGAGATTAGTGATTAAAACAGAGGAATTATCTTTGATATGTTGTGATAGAATTCCAGATTAAGAATGTTTGCATCTCAGACTATGTCTCTGAACTTTGATTCTCCATCACATGAAGAGAAATTTATTGTACATTATGACTATAGATACAGGCAAATTAACCCAAAATCTAATTATTACTCTTCAGTTGCTAAAGGCACAAGTGAAAGGATGGCAGCTTTTGAGAATCAGGTGTTGTAGTTGACACTAGAGTTAGTGAGATATGTGTGGGAGTCTCTCTGCTTTCTAACCTTCCTTCATACCTTTACCATCCATTTTGAGTGATGTGCTACATATGGTGTTGCCTTAAGAAGAAACTGATGTTTCTTCATAAACACTCTGAGCCATCTTTGACTTAAACAGTTCCTTACTTGATACATAAAGCTCACTTGTATTATCAGTGTTCACTTGGAGTCCTGCTGGTTTTTAAATATATACTGACTTGGAAAACACTAGCTTAGTTGGTCACCACACTCATTTAGGCTGCTCATAGATAGACATACCATATGTTATACATACTGATCACTGCTTTTGAGTACCTTCTGTTCCCCAATTTTTCTTAAAACTTAAAAGAACCGAAGTTGGAGTCTTTAGTCAAAATTAATTGAGTATTATTTTTTTGTCCAAATGTATGGTCAAATTAATCTTTTTAAAAAGCATCATTGGTTATTGCAATATATGTGATGTCCAACCTGTTCAGTATTTTAGCACAGGTATTTGTAATGATAATCCACTGTTCTTGCTGAAGTTGCTGCTGTAGATGTCACTGTTATGTTACAGGTCATGTGTTTCTCTGGAGTATTTTATAAGGGTTCAGATTTTCGGAACTAGCTAGCTGCTTTGGGAAATCCACAGCTAGCATCAGAGACGTGATGAGAGCAGCAGGTTCCTTACTTTTTAAAGTTGGGCTTACAGAAATGGAGGTGATCCACATTTTTGAGCATTTAAATTGATTTTTAAAGCTATTGTTTCCTGAATGACCATTGGGTTGCTAGATCACTGATCAGGATTTTAAAAGTCCAGTTCACTTTCAGATAAATAATATTACTATGGCTTTTTAACGGAGAAAAATTATATTCTTGTCAGATGACTTGCAATTTAAATGCAGGTGCTTTACAGCTATGGGAATATTGCATGAGCCTTGATGCCCAATTGTATGGAGCAGATAATTGGTTATTTTAGTGACTTTTCTTAACAGAAGGACTTCAGAGAGAGAATTTGTGAGTAGTAAATTCTGATGAGTTGTGTGGGAAACACTTTTCCCATTTCATTACAACTTCCATGATTTAAAAACATGTTCCTTTCTATAACAGGTTAAATTCATAATCTTTCAGAGTTTTCTATGAGAAATGTGTGAAAGTGGGATACTCCAGAATGGGGTAATGTATTTATTGCAGCATCCCATGTTAATTTAAGAGTCATTTAATTTAAAAGTCATTATCTCACTCTGATAGCTTTTTAAATATTTGCTCAAAGTAGACCAACTCCAAAAGAGAGACTGAAAGAGGGCAGCTTTGTATACCCAGATGTCAAGAGCACTTATCAGAGCTGTGGTAGAATAAGGCTCACATTTCTATTGTGCATCCTGAGTATGCATCTGAAGGGACAGGTGTCTCATTTTTCTCTGTCTTCCTCTTTTGGCCAGAATTCACACCCTCAGTTGGGTGTTTTTCTGGTGAATTTTGATATTAGCATTTCCCAGCAAAAAGTATTTAATCATTCTGAATCCACTTTATTTAATCAGTCTGACACTTCTTTTCATTACTAAGACACCACCAGAACACAATATGCAATTAATGCATACTGCAATTTAATGTATGATTTAATGAATTCATCTGTGGAGTACCTGTAGTTAGTATTTTGTGGTTTTATTTTAGATGCTAATTTATTTTAAAACATGATGTGTTCAAAGCTTTACCTGGGGCAGTGAGGACAATGAAGCACTGTCCCCTCAAGACTCCTGACAGTCTCCCAGTCCCTGACAGGAGCACAGCCATTTTCTTTGATGTGGAGGAAGGCTGACCTGTATTTCTTTTTCATTCTAGTCTTCCACTAGGACTGCAAAACGTGGTGCTCATGTAGAGCAGCTGCAGAGATCAGAACAGGTGCTGCTGCCTGACTTTCATTACCTTTTTCTGTAGCAGCTTTATAAATGAGGTTATTTCCCCTCTCTTTTAGTGGTGATTTGGTTTTTTTTTATGATCCTTGTTTTGGTTTTGTCCAGTGAAGTCAATGGAAAGACTTACTCAATTCAGTGGAATTTGGATCAGGGCTGGTATGAGACCTCTGATGTAGTTAATGGGATCCTGTGGATTAATGTTTTTACTGGTTGTTATTCTTCTGCTCCTCTAGTACAGGGGTGTTGAGCTTTTTTCTTTGGGTTTATGCAAAAACAGAATTATAGAAATAGTGATCTTCATTCCTTATGCAATGTAGATGATGATGACAATTTGCAGATTTAAATTCATACTCAGAAAGGATATACTGTTTGAAGAGGATTAATACAAAAATTATCTTGATGTAATGGCAGATTAAACATAACTGAAGAAAGATGGTAAACTGGAGTGGAAACCTCCTGGGAATAACAGCCAGGACATGCTTTTGGGAGAATGCTCAGTCATACTAACATGCAATGCGTAGTTTGGTTTTAAGTAGTATTTTGTAAAAATGTATATACAATATGAGATTAAATTTATTAGTGGTAGTCATTATATTTTCCACTATGTCAACATACTGCACTTTTAGACTCCTAAAAGGAATATTTTCCCATCCCAAATCTAGCTGCTTTTAAGGAAATCTGCCCTGGTGGAATGGGTTATACGGTTTCTGGCCCTCACAGAAACAAGCTATATCATCACCCTGCAGTTAGAGTACAGCCACCTGTCATTGGCAAGACCCCGATTACTCAACCTGTTGCTAAAGGTACTTCTCCTCCACCTCTCCCAGCAAAGGAAGAGCCGGTGGAGGCACTGACCTTCTCACAGAAAAGTGAGACTGAGATGGCTGTGCATGAAGGTGAGAGTGGGAAAATTTAATCTTTCCATATTTCTGTGCATGTGTCTTCAATGGTTTGTTTCATTGTAACCCTACAGCTGTGACCGTGTTGGGTTAGCCCCTCCCTGCTGGGCTGTTTAACCATTTGACTCCAGTAAGATATTTTTCTGATACTTTGTTTTCTGCCCCTTTAAGACCTTGTAGCAGCTGAAATCGTCCTGATTCTAAAACAAATGCAGAAAGCAGTACTATTATAAATATATTGCCAGCACACTTGACATGAACTTACTGTAGACAAGAAGAAATACATTGCTGGAGAACCCTCTCATGATACTGAGTACTTCAGAGGTTATTTCCAGGTAGCAGTTATGTGTCTGTAGCTCAGGCCGTTGTTAGAAAGAGCTGACTTTGCAAAATTCTGTGCAACAGGGGTTACTTTCCTGTTAAAATCACTGCTCTGGTTTTGCTTTCAAAAGGAAAATGGAGCTAAACTGAATCTGGAGAGAAAAGAAACCATTCAAATATACTTACACACCATGCTGAATTATAAAATCTCACATAAACCTCTGGGCTTTTCTGTGTTGCAAAGTAGGAAAAAATGGTGTATAATTTGCTAAAATATTACTTCCGTGATTAGAAAGATTGCCACATTCTAGTAATCTTAAAACACAGAGTTCTGGAGAAAAAAGACTTTTTTATAGAAACCGTTTAAAAATATGCTTACTCTAAATCAGTAATGACAGATATACATTTCAATTTTATATTCCCTTTTTTTATACATTTGCATTTGGAATTTTTGAGATTGCATTAGAAGTTTTTCCAGTTCTGATAATCAGTTTCTCCGCTAATACTGAAGAAACAAGATCAAGATGAGTGATTTTTAAGAAAAAAATCACTGTGGAAAATGTTGACTGTGAAGAGAAAAATATTCTTACAGCTTTTTACAGAACCATACAGATATTCATCAGTAAAAGACAAATTCAAAGGCAAACTCCCATGGAAAGTAAAACTTAAAACTTCTACCTCTCTTTCCCAGAAAAAAGTCACTTTTGTGGAGAAAAAAACCCAAGCAACACTTTTGCCTTGCTTCAAAGAAAATACAAATTTCAAATTTATTTTTTACAGTAAGTTCTTGCAAATTTGTTAATGGTTATTTATATATCATTATGATATTAATTTACCCTCAAAATAACTACAGATGCTGAAATTCCCTGGAAGGAATTGAAAAAGTGAGTTAATAACCTGTGAGTTTCTTGGATTGTTTTGAAGGAAACAGTTGAGAAACCTGTAAGGCAGCTGAGGAAATAATTAGAAGCATTGGTCAGTGTTAGAATCTTACTCTGGTTTCAGGATAACTTTTATGCTTCCTTCAGGAGCTTTACTTCAAGTTTGCACCATTTTGGAATGAGGTTAGAGCCTGAAATTTTTCTGCAATAGCAACAGCCACATTCAAATGTGTTAGTAGTTTTAAATAGAATGTGTAAGTAAATGTTATGTGGAGACTGATTAATTTTCTTTTTTCTTTCTGGTTTTAGTGGCAACTGCAGTCCCTGATCAGGTAACACATGATGTGATTTATCTAGGAATTAGAATGCAGGCCGTGTGTGCGAGATGTGATACGGTAACTCTGAAAAGTATTTAGAATTTATGAGGAAGAAACAACTCACTGTGGACTTAGAGTGCAAACCCTGAGGCAAAAAGAGCTCATGTTGTTGTTATATACAACAACAGGCAGGTAGTGAGGTTCAAGAGGGAGATGATCGCATGGTTGCAGGAAAACCAAGCGATCCAGCCGAGTCGGCATGGGTTCAGGAAGGGCAGGTCC
>NW_010199486.1:0-4227 GCF_000695765.1 Mesitornis unicolor
AACCTGGGGTTGTTCCTGCCCAGATGCAGATTCTTCCTGTTGTCATATATTTGTAGCAGTGATAACAACTATGTCACAATTCTTCTCAGTCCAGTTACTTGTTTTCATCTCAACTTTTTATTACAAGGATAATCCATACCTTCACAGTACTACAACAAGATTCTAATGAATTATTTCAGAAAAAGGAGGTTAGGACAAGAAATCAATTTTATAACAAGCTCAGAAGAAGAGCAATGGTGAGTTTAAGCATCATTAAAAGCATTTTAAATGTACTTCTAAGCAAATTCTGGTGTTTCTAACAATAGATGTCACTGTTGCACAAATCTGTGTCAGTGTTTCCTTGCACAAACTGGATTATGTAGTCTAGTCTTTAAATTATTTTCTTTCAACCATTCCATCCTTTCCATGTTTCTTTTCTCTCCTACTACATGCTGTTCCCTTCTCCCTCCAATTTCAAAACTACTGCCAAAAACGTGTCTGCAGACTGGTTTCTGCTCACATCAGGAGCATATGAGTACTTCCAGTTAGGCCGGGCCCTGTTGAGCAAGTGTCTCACACTGTGACTAAATCTGGGTGCTATCTGAAGCTTCAGAGTCTTACATCCCAGGAAGTTTTCCTATCAAATTCATGGCCAGTCTGACTCCAGTGCCAGTTCACCTGCTCCAGAACTCTCAGAAGTAACAGCACGGCTCCCAGCAGTCCTGGGCTGTGCACGTGCATGCTTACACACACACACACGCGCACACACCCGCACACACACCCGCACACACACACACACGTGCGCACACACACACACGCACGCTGCTTGCTGACTTGAATCTTCCTGGTATCTATTCTTATCGCTGTAGTCTCCTTGTTGCTGGCTCCTGCAATCCATTTCCAGGAAAATAACTAATTTAAACTAAACACCCATCATCATTTTAGAAATGACATGTGAGCTATCTTAACCAATTTTATACAGTTTTAAAAATTTTCTTTATGTATTGCTCTCAGGTTTAGTTGCACATAAGCATATGGACTCACAAGCCATCTGGAAAACTGTATCCCATCCAAAACTTTGCAGGTTTTCAGATATTTCGGAACAGGGTTTTAGGCATACCAGAAATAAATGCATACTAGAAATGTAATTGTATATAATAAATGCTTGTTGAAACCCAATATAGCATGAATAGAGTCCTACTCACATTCAGTTCCAGGCTCAAATGCAACACATTTCTGCTGGTCTTCTCTTTCTCACTTGAATGAGTAAATGGGGTTGAGTGCCCCAGTCTGCAATCCAAAACCCAGGTATCTTCATCTCTGTTTGCCACATCCAAATTAGTCAGCCGTTCAGTGAAGTCATCCTTTAAAGCAGACTCTGCTGGAATGCCGAAATGAAATGAAATGAAATGAAATGAAATGAAATGAAATGAAATGAAATGAAATGAAATGAAAGAATTGCATGCATCTGCAGATAATCCCTTCATATAGAAAATTCTCTATATTTTTTAGATTCTGGTACACACTACCAACACATGCATTCCAGTTCTCCTGTTTGTTTAAAACATAACAGAATGATATAAATGGGGTTCATACTTTGTTTTCACTCAGAAAAAAATGGCTTTGTACTTAAATTTTATGGGACAGATCTAGCAAAAAAAAGTGGGCTGCTTGTCTTTCCCGCATACACAGACAATCCATATTAGTCCCTTACTCCAATGCATAAAAAGCAGGGCTTTTCAATCAGAAGTGATACTTAACGCTTTACTTTGCTCCAGTTACCTTAAACATAGTGTCAAGCTAGTCTGGGAATGGTTTAGTTGCAAACAAACAGGCATGAATTTAGTGAGAGAGGCAAACCTGACAGCCAGGAGTTCACACCTTTATGTCATGCACTACAACCACCAACACCCTCCCTCCTGTTTGCAGCACTGCTGCTTTATTAGTCCCCCAAAACAGTAATAAGTCTTTTTCTGCATGATACACTCATTTAGCAATGAGAAAACCAACAAATTCCACGAAGTCAGTGCGTTCTCTGAAATGTAATGTCGGACATGATAAAGAATATATAGACCTTTTTTATTATATTCCTTAGGATATACACCCTCTTTCATGTATACAGACATGTCCATCTTGGAACATTCTAGCGGAAATGTCAGATAGTAGCACAGTTCCTGGCTGCTACATATGGTAGCTTGGCATTATACAAGCAACTGCATTTAGCATTTTGTAATTTATTTTTTAGTTTTTGCATTTTCCCTAATTTTAAAAGACCATGTAAAAAAGAGGCAATAGGATCAAATTCTGTAAGCCCCTTTGCTTAAATATAGGCTGAATTTCAAACTTTCTGAAAGCTTGCATCTCCAAATAATTTAGGTGCCACACTGTATCAATAAGCACAGTGAAGTAAACTGGCCAACAATCCAAAGTACAAATCAGTTATTATTGTGTGAATAAACTCATCCTTCTCATTCACACAACATCTCAAAATGAGATCCTACCAAAAGGCAGCATTTCTGCAAAAAGAATATCACACATACGTTACACTTTTTGAAATTATGCACTGCATATAACATGAAACTGTAATCAAGATACCCAAACACATGACAGTGAATTTTGGGACACACTCAGGTTCAGATGTGCCATCTTTAAGGTCAGCTATGTAAAGACAGACTTGCTTTCTGACTTTCTGAACCATTGCTTTTCTGTATATTATTAAACATTTGATAAACTATTTTTTAATTTGCTCTTACATAATTCTCTAAGTCATTCTGATATTTAGAAAACTTGAAGTTCAGAAACACAAATATTATGCTTTTTAGTATAATAAGTTGAATAAAATGTTTCTGTTTAATTTTGACCTCATCTTTATCGTTCCATACAATTCTCTCAGTTACCTCTCGCCACTCTACTTTACATGATCATAACATGTGAAAGATATAAAGAACGTTCCAGGTGACTGGTGAAGAAAAAGTAAAAATCATCAGTTTTAAGGTAGTTGGACGTTATTTGCATCATGCTAGCAAACCCATCATGCCAGCTTTCAGCCTTTTTCCCCGATTTCTGTCACATACCAATGCTACAGTTTTTTGTGGTTATCTACTGACTTGGCATTAAGGAAGAAAAAAAGGAATCTTGTCATATAACCTATAAAAACCACACATGCTCCTATAAACCAATATAGCACTAAAATGCCAATATACAACACCCAGGAAATACTACCATTTTTAATTCAACGCACTTTGGGAATTCATTTTGGCTTTTTAATTACCTCTTCACTGGTTGCCCACCCTGCTCAGCATTACCTGCAATACTTCCAAGTTTGACTACAGTTGCATTCTGCAGTCAGCTTGAATCAATTATTTTTATCCATGTCTCCCCTGTTTTGAGATGTCTATTCTGGGTCAGCCACTGCTAAAGAGAAACACCTATGCAGCAGTGAATTTTACCCACAATGTGGTTACTCTAATGATTTGTATTGATCATAAGTGATGCAGAGCTGCAGCAAGAAGCCACATGCAGAATTCCTTACTGCAGCAGCTGGTATTTCTCTCCATTAACTGTGGCACTGCTAAGAACGGTCAGCTCTGCCAAATGCTTTCTGGGCTACTAGAAAAATGAGTCCCTCCCTCAGCTACAGAGATTCAGATTTTGTCCAAATTTACTTTTATGCTCTATCGTATTAATTTATGGTATTCTTGCTGTTTGCAGACTGCTCCCAAGGCTGTTACCAAGCCTCTACTCTCTACCCTCTATTCCAGTTATTGCTTAATGTTCTGTTATCTCTAGGTTTAGCTGATGACCCCAATCTTCCCTGAACCAGTTCTCACCTGTACGCACTATTACCATACAACCACTTCTGTGCTAAGAGACTCACCCACCTCAGCAGACAGAGGAATATGAGAGAACTTTAACCTTCCCCCTAAATATTCAATTTTAAGCAAATTCTTAAATACTTAGCCATACTTTTCCCTTAAGTTCACCATTCTGTCCGCTCCCACAGAGAGATTTTACTGCTACTTATATTTATCCAGGAAAGAGTTTGTTTATTCTTTTTTTAAATTAGCAACCCACTGTAAGCCACCAAAAGGAAATTTAGATTGTCTCTATAATTTCAGAGATTGTGGTTGAATTAAGTTTATTTGCTACGTAAATTTATAACGAATGTTTTAAAATATCCATGTGTGTGCTCAAAAAAAAGTTATATATTTATATATATAACATTTATATTAGTTAAATTAGTTTATA
>NW_010199487.1:0-2403 GCF_000695765.1 Mesitornis unicolor
AATTAGTTCTATCTAGCTCAAACCAGGACAGCTTCCCATACAGCACAGAGATGCCATCTCTCCCAGATGTCTTCTGCTGGCATCTCCTCCTCTTCAGTCCCTGACTGTCTCTTGTCCTGTGCCTGCTCTCCATTTCAACCTTCTTCCCTTCTCTGTTTTCACCTGTCCCAATTTTTTTGTCTCCCTCTGGAGATTTTGTCCATCTGCCTTTCCCCATTCAATCCCCTAGCTCCCATCACTCATGGCCTACCGAAAGCCTCACTTGTTTATACCATCTCCTGGTCTTCAGTTCTCTGCCTCCCTCCTGCATTCCCACTTCCCTGGGTTTTCATGCTCCCAGGCTTTCCACTGATAGTCCACATTGCTCACTCTCTGCTCATCTCTTGAAACACAGGCACGTCTCTCTCAGAGGGAAATAAAAATATATGAAAAGTGGAATGGGGGATAAGGGCCATTGCCTGTCTCGTCCAGCACACTTCCACTGGCACCAGCTGTTCCAGACAAGAGTATTAAAATCCCATGAGCAGCCTTAGAATTCAAACTCCCCCAACAGGAACATTCAGCTGTAATCCCTAATAGTTACAGATCACTCTGTGTCTCAAGACAGGAAGTTTTATGTATCTGTATTAAAACATTATCATTCCAGACATGGATACCTTATTACCATACCCAGATGTGGGAAGTAAAGCAGAACTTGCTGCTTTTCCACATCATAATTTAATGCAAGGAGAGGGATGAGAGTCTGCACCGCTCCTGCCCTGCTGTGGTGGAGCAGAGGGAACAAAATCCCATCTCCAAAGGTAAGATACATAAACACTGGGTTTTTTTGTGCTGAGGGACACAGCAGCATCCTAGTGACTTGCTTCAGGACATCAGGACAACAGTCAGTCCTTAGGAGTATATTAGAGCACATATCCTAACCCAGACATCCCCAGTACCTGCAAAAGGACCTAATAGCTACCACAAATTTGCCCTTGACTTTTGCCAAACCTCCAGCTTCACTGTCCCACCTGACTGCACAGGTACCAATTGCCTTTTCATACGCTGAGAGTGAATTTGCTGTCACTGAGAGCTCCTCTTGCCCATATCACACGCTCCTGTGTGATCTACTCTAGGTGATCCTGCTCTGGCTGGGGGGTTTGACTGGATGATCTTTCGAGGTCCCTTCCACCTCCTATCATTCTGTAATTCTGTGATATCACATGACACTTGTGAGCATCCCATGCTGCCAGGGCCTGGGAACTCCATTGTAATTTGGGTTTTGTTACAATTCTGGACAGAGCTTTCAGGCTGCAGCAAACTCAAGACCATGCCTTACAGAGCTCATTAAAAAAATAAAACTTTGCACAGCTCTAATTTTCATTTCAACATTTGCTTTACACCTCCAGGCTTACTAGAAAGCTGTATTTGTACCAGCAGAGACCTTAATTTGTATACAGAAACAAAACAAAATTAAACATATGAAATCAATTGCTGAAAAAACCTCTTTTACT
The DNA here is from genome assembly GCF_000695765.1 of Mesitornis unicolor. Classification (NCBI taxonomy): domain Eukaryota; kingdom Metazoa; phylum Chordata; class Aves; order Mesitornithiformes; family Mesitornithidae; genus Mesitornis; species Mesitornis unicolor. Next base: position 1,494 of record NW_010199487.1, read on the forward strand.
AGGGGTTCAAATGTAATGACACTATAATTTAGAATAGCCTCATATGGGTGTGTGCCTACTGAGAGCAGAAAATAAATGACATTAAAATACAATTCCTCTAGCAGTTTCTGAGATGCAATCAAAACCTTACAACTGGGAGTTTTCAGAAGACAGGATTCTAGCTCAATAATACCTATAGATTGGGTAGTCCCACATGGCTCATGTGGAATTTTTATTCCAATCTAAAGGTGGAAATAATCTTTATGTATAGATGTGTGCACATATAGTCTTTACCACTGGAATAGCCAAGTGTCTCACACTTGGATTCTTGTTCTTGTACAGCCCATGTAAAACTGGAAATTTAGGATGTGAGGCAGAGATTAAGATACACACATTCATGCCACTTGTTTGTAAGCACCCTAATTTAGCGGGTTTCGTTAGAAGGCTGCTCTCCACAGGTCACTTACCAGGACAGGTGCTCTGCAGGGTCAGTGGTATGGGAATGAGGGGGATGCAGCTGATGCAACGTATGGGAGTCCTCAAAGTGCTGCTGGCAATGCTTCTCACCAAAGGTCTTTAAAAAAAACTAAAGAGTCATGATGCAAAAAAATTCTCTTGAAATAACAACTGATTAATAGAAACAAAACTAAAAAAAGGAATAAATGGTCAGTACTTGCAGTGGAGGAGGTCATTTGAAGGGAACTGCAATGGCTCAGGACTGTCCAGCAAATTTATATTTGAAATGGGAAATGCACTGTTTCAGTCTGCAGCTTCTAGACACGTTCAACTGGAAAAGGTACAGAAAGAGTACAGGCATGACCATAGCTGTGAAAGGGCTCCCATCCAAGAAGCTGTTACTGAGCTGGGATTCCCTGTCCCCAGGAAAGAGATACACAAGAAGGCTATAAAATCAGGAATGTCATGTAGGGAA
>NW_010199487.1:2434-12812 GCF_000695765.1 Mesitornis unicolor
ATTTACTGTTTCCCACGATACAAGAAGTAGGAGACATCAATGTCTGGAAACAATGAGTAGCAGGTTCAAAAGAAACTGAAGAAAACACTTTTTCCCATGTTGCATAGTTAAGCTAAAGAACAACTGCACCCAAAATGGTTTCTGCTGGCACATGATGTTGTCAGTCACTGAAGCCCCAGAGACTGAAGCCCTTTTTATATTAAATAGAAATGTGTCCAAGAATCCCCAGGCACATGTGGGCATGGGCTTAAATCAAGCCTTCAGAAGACAGCACTTCTACAATAGCCCTCCGTCAAACCCCATACATTCACAGCTTCAGCAGTGCAAGGACCTCTGAGGTACCCTAAGAAATCCTGGCCCCTTGCTCTTGTCCCTCCAAACCCCTGTGCGTGATCAGAGGCAATGACTTTCACTTAATCATCTGGCAGGTCTTGGCCAGCCTGCCATAGTAATGTTTGTACCAACCAGGATATCCACAAATGAAGAGCAAAGTATTAGTGGGATTATGCTCCAAAACCAAATCCTAAATACCCATCACATCTAGTTTCTTCTGGCCCATGCAGCTAGAACTGCTATGATGGTCTGTGGCAAAGATACTGGGAGACCCTCTGCGCATTTTTCAGATTTCCTTCTGTTGGCCGAGTTCACCAAGGCACATGACTCATTCCTGGAACGCTGGGAAGCATGAAGCAGAAAAACATCCGTAAAGGATTAGATCACAATCCCAGTGACAGTACTGATGATTACTAAGGGGGGCAGAAAAAAGGCTCGTATTAAAGACTTTTGCTAGGATGAGTGTTTTGCAGCATTTAAAATTCTTTGAAGACTAAGTCTGTGTTAAAAGATACCCTTGCTTAGAAAATGGCAACCTTTGGCTGGTATTATATGATACAGCTATGTGGCCATCTGGATTTTGCCTTCAATCATTTTCATTGATTCAGAGGCATTTTAAAATGCTTAAGTTACTACATTGGATTTAAATTTCAGATCAATGTTGTCTTTGCAGAACTGCTCTGTCTTGAAACACGGCTGAGCAAACCTTACACAGCGGCAGCAAGGGGCTGTGCCAGGCCGGTGCTGGAGCTGGCACCTCTCTGATTTAGGCACCTATTGACAGCGTCCTCTCAAAGCTTGTGTTTATTCTGCTTGCAACCTTCAAGGCCTCAGGTGTCTTGGGTGGCACAAGGTCTCCATACATTAAATTCTTCTACTGGCAACAGCAAAGATTACTCCAATGGCCATTTTCTTGGCAACTTACTAACTAGGGCCAAACAGTCTTAGGTGTGCAAGTGGTTGGCATCCACTTCCCATCGATCTCTGCGCAGTATGGTCAGACAGCCTGTACTATTCTTGCTCTCCACATGACCTGAACTGCTGTATGTTGCAGGAGCAGCCTCACCTTGGCTGCTCTGCACCTCCTCCTCATCCTGCAAATTCTGTGTACCAACCTGCTAGAGCACAGAGCACAGATACAGCAGAAATCTGCCAGGTGTGCTGCTGGGAACTATCCTCCTGTGTTCATATATAATCAGCCACAGGCTTTTGCTAAACTATCAGCTTCATACAGCAAAGGTAAATTTCTCCATCACACCCCTCAACACAATTACCCAATTTGGCTGGGTCTCCCAGCCCAAGGGGTTTCCTTCCCCCCCACCATGCCAAGTCTTCTGAGCACATTCAGCTGCAGACTTTGGTTGAGGCTTGCTACTTCTTCTCTGCTCCTGGCCACTGCTTTGCAAGAAGCCCCTACAGAGGGGATATTAGTTCAATCCCCTGGTGCCTCTTTTCCAGCGCTTGTAGAGGGAACGATGCTAATTACAGTGTTACATCCTGCAGCTTGAAAGGAATTCACAATGAAGCTGACAGAATTGGACTGAACACCGCATAAGAAAGTGAAATTTGACTGTGAGCAGAGCCGTGACAACACCACAGGACATTATTCAGCCAAATGCATCTGTCATCATGGGTCCTTTACCCCATAGTAAAAGAAATGAAGATTTAGTTATAAGTCACAGCCTTGCATCAGTAACAGGAAATACAGCTCCTCCTGGCTGTGAGGGGCTGCTGAGGCTGAACCATAAAGGCTTCTGCTAAGTTACACACAGATGGGTCTCAACCAGGATTATATTTTTCCTTCTATATTTTGGTACAACAGAGATACTGTTTTACAAAGCTGGAACGGGAAGAAACACTTCCTCTTTTCAAACTTCACACAGTCACTAGAGCTTTGTTGTTCCCTTAAATACCTAACATCAAAAACTTGGAAATCAGAGGCGTTATCGTTTCCCCAAGTATTCAGGGCTTTTCTGTGGAGGTAAATCACTGGCTGATGGGTTGAAAGCCAGTAAACTTTAAAATAATTTTAGGAGATTCTCCCTCTTTTGTTGCAGCCTCAAAACATGCATTGAGGGATTAGTATCCAGGGCACCTATCATGACAGTCTTTAACCAGGATCAATAGAAGGAAAAATGCATAATCAATACATTGATAAGAACAACTTCACCTTTCCACAGGAACTGCAGGGACAAAGGGGCATTTAAAAATGTTTCAGTAAGTTTTCATAAGACAAATTACAAATTTGCAGAAAGTTCTCAGCTGTATATAGATCAGGACAGGGGAGCAGACATCAAACAACTGCATATGCAAAAGGATCTCTGGCAGCTTCTGGTCCAACTCCACCACATGGCCCATCTCCCAGCTTATTTCCATGGCATCCCGAAAATACAAGATCTGGTGGAGGGGAGAAAATAAAAAAAATAACCTCCTGCTGCAGATGCAGAGAGCTCTCGGGTGGATCGAGCCTCCTTGCCAGCGCAGCAGGGTGAGCAGCATGCTACAGGAGCTGAGGCTGCCACAAGCCCGGAATCCCCTGCCTCTGCCCCCAGGGAGGGGCCTTTGCCTTTTCAGCAGAGGAAAATGCAGAAACGAGGGCAAAACTTTGCCCCAGCAGCTCTAGAGCTGCTATGGCAGCAGAAAGGCAGGGCTGACCCTGATGCTTCAAGAAGGCACACTATCGCTGCAGTGCCCAGGGCATCGGCAGAATAACTCCCTCAGAGAAGTACACTGCTAATTAATTCCCCACATACCGTGCTCTGTATGTGCTGCTGAGCAGCCGCCATTGCAACCAGAGATTAGCCCAAGTGTGAAAATTCCGGAGTAGTTGGGAGCTGACTTATCTTTTGCTGACCCCTGGCCACTCATCATCACGGCAACACCAGCCCTAATGAAAATTTATGACAAGCCACCAGCCAGGGAAGCTCACCTGGGCTGGAGGATGGGTCATGCATCAGGACTTGGGCTTTTCCTTTGCTGAGAAGGCAGACATGCCTTTTGCTTCTCCAGGGGAATGAGACAAGAGGTGCTAGCACAAATCAAAGCATGGAAGCACTCAGACTGCTTCATGGCCCCAAAACACTTTCTTCCCCAACATCCACAGCCAAATGGCATGTGAAGGCTGGTCAGGGTAGTCCCTCCCCAGCAGCTCTTTTTGCGGAAGATCAGTCCCCTTTGCTGCAAATCCCTGTGCTTAGCCTTCTTCTCCTGCTTGCTGTACATGCGTACACATGTACACATGCAGGGAGGAAGCCTAAAGTATGGTGGCCTTCACAATGGTAGGGGAGAACTTGTGTGGAGCAGCTCACTTCTACCTGAGTATGGCCAGAGGCTCGGGCAGTAGCCTGAAAGGCATTCCAAGAGATCTAACTGTAGTAGCAATCAGAGAGAGGAACTGTATAACCTTTCCCTATAGGTGATTTTGCAAGCAATTACATAATTACTGCTTTCAAGATTGGCACAAAAGTACCTTAAAGCTGTGCCAAACTGAGCTCAGGACTTAAAAACACTTGGAAACCTTTCATACAGACAAAAGGTGAGACAGGCTTATATCTGCAGGCACTTGGAGGGGACTCAGTGACAGAGACTCAATTTTTTAGTCTGCTGCAGATTTCCTGAATGGTACCAAATATATCATTTATCCTCATTTCCAAAATGGGAATAACCTATTTCTATTAATTTGCAGCAGCACTGTAAGCTGCTGGAGGCAGCTGAACGTTGCCTAGTACAACAGGGTGTCTAGCCCCATTAGAATAAAAACCTCAGCATTAATAAGTGTTGTCAATGCAGGACTTGTATGACATATTCAGACTTTGAAAATTACTAACACATTCCACAAAGTACAAGGCTCTGTCTTGCACTGACAGTATATTTGGTTTAAAACCTACTATAGACAGATAAATGCATATTACAAAGTGTGCATTATGTATACATACATATACACACACACAGAGAGATTTTCTTTAAAGCACCTTTGTTATGTTTCTTCTTTAAGTGCTATTGCTTTTCTTGTGCAACTTCAAACCCAGAACCAAGTATTTTAAAGCAAGGAAATTATGACCAAAGGTATAAATACATCTTAGGATACCACTGACTGACAACATGAGCTTCATTTTCATGCTTTATAACACCGCCTGAATCACTTAATATATTTCTGTTCTTGCAAGAGAGCATTCCGCATAACTTTTATTTGTGAATAAAAGGCAGAAAGATGCACGCACACTACTGGAATCAGGAATAAATTATTTCAGCAGAGTCCATTACTCTGGGAAGCAGTCTGAATATCAAGCCTGCAACATAAATACAGACCAAGACTAATGCATCACCAGCATTTGCAACATTTGTCCCAGACTCCCAAGTTACCTCTGCTGAGCCCAAGTCAAAGCACTATCAGTGCGAGTCCTCCTCCTACTGCCACCCGCAGTCCCCATGCCCAGCATCAAGGGTCTCAAACTTCTGCCACATGTTAGGCAGCAGCCTCGCACTTGGGTTTCAATCCACTGACTTGGTGGGCTTCAATCCATCAGCCATCGCCACAAGACAGTTGCTGTTGTAAGCTGAGTTGTGCCAACACCCAACAGATCCAGTGCCAGCCATCTCATTGCACACCTGGGCATGCATAGCCCCATGGACATCTCAGATGGGGAGCACCGGGAAGGGTTGGGATCCCTTAGGGCTCCCTAAGAGTCAGGACTAATAGCAAACACTTCCCTGTGGGTGAGGGAGAATATTGGTATTTTTGAAGAAAACATGTAAAGGAGTTAAGGAGGACAGTGCAGGAAAAATAATTCTTACATCAAAATATGCAACCAGAAGTATTCCTTAAATAATACCAAATAATAGTCAAGAGAAGCACCAAAACATCCTTCAGTCACTCTGCTTTTCCATTACATCCCTTCTTGCTCAAGTCAGGGCTCCCATCAAACCTGCCCAGGGCAGAAGTTGCAGGTGGCTCTGCAATACCACCACCCAGCCACACCTTAGTGCAAGCTCCTAGCTGGCCTGAGCACAGCCACACACCCCAACACCTGACAGCTCCTTCCTGCCACATGTGCTAGGGACCCCCAGACTTTGAATCCTGCTGAGGGTGCCTGGTTTTGGGCACAAAATGGATGGTGTATCCATGCAACACCCAACAATGTCAACTATTGACAAAGACATACAGAGTTGGGTCCTTAGTGCTACACCTGCATTGCAATCCATGTTCATCTTGCATTGAACGAGAGAAAAAACCTGTCTAATCTACATCTATCACATGCAACAGTGAATGTGGAACGATCTCCGTTTGGTCCTGTTCCATCCATGATACTGAAAGTTAAAAAAAGCTACGGACAATATGTACAAGAGTGCAGCCTGTATTTGAAGACCTTAAGTCAATACCAACTGAGGTATTTGTGATCATTTATTTCAAATGTTGCTCTGGTTCTGACTATATATATATAAAAGTCATAGTAACCATGTCTTTCCTGTCTATCCACCACTTAAATACCTTTTTCACTCCAGTCTTCCCATCAGCAAAGGATACCTCTAGGGTATCGTCATATTTCTAAATATTTCAGAAACCACAGATGATTTACTCTTACAGTCCTAATGTAGCTCAATCCATTCTCATTTTCTATTCGTGACAGCAGTAGTTTGCTAAAGAACATCGACTCCTATCAGTTCGTATCATTCATGACAACTTTACAGTATCCAGTATAATTTCTAAATTTTGTGCCTTGAATGGCAATGCACATTCCAGCAGCTGCGTGTTCCAGGGAAGAGCGAAGGCACAGTCTGCATCCTGCCACCAGATGGTACTCCATATGGACACAGCAGAGGAGGACATACTGGTGCTGTATCACCAGTGGCAATCCAGGCCCTTCCCCCTCACCATATTCTCTCTAAAGGCTGTACAGGATGTTGGGAATCATATAGCCCAAGTTCTCTGTTTATTTCTGTATGCTACATAGACCCAAAATGTAGTAGAGGCCACTTCACCTGGTGAGTTTTTCTGTTTCAAGGAGTTGCAGGCAAGTGTGGAGACCCTATTTGTGTGCACTCTCTCCAAGCTCTTTTTCTGAACTTGCACTATTTTCACTTCATCTGCAAGCTGCTCAGCACCATCAGTAGAGTTATAAACTACATGTGGAGATAGATGGCATTTCTCCAGTGACACACGTGTCCCAATATGGTTTGGAGGCCACAGACCAGCTGCCATTTGGGTCATGCAGAAAATAAAAGAATCCTGGCCACTGCTCATTCTACCAGTGCAGAACAGGGAATCCCAGGGTACTAGCCAGATCCCAATTTCTGTAATTACATATTGACCCGAATGTCTTCACTCATACCATCAGGTGGAAAATCTGGCTGACATTCTGGAGCACAATCATCTGGACAGGATGATTGGACTGTCACCAAGGAGATTATTTTTAAGTGAAGTAAAATGCCCATCCCTGCACGAGCTATGGGTCTGACAAAACTGTTACTGGAAGGTCTTCAGTATACTTCCATGATGGTTACTCACTTCCACACGCAGTCACTGGATTAGTTTTGACTTTTGTATACAGAGACCAAGACTTGTACACCCAGGTTTCTCACAAAGCCTGTGCTACAAAGCACATCCTATCCCCTCTTCCTCCACCTCCCTGCAATTGTTGGCACTAAACACAAAGGAATACCAACCAAGTATGCAGCTGAATTCAGAAGAGGGACACGTCTACTTTTTTGCTGTATGAGGAAATGGAGCATTTTCCAAGCCACCAACACACTCCTGCTCAATCAGATCTTTTACATACAGTAGAAGGCGATAAAGTCCCTGTGGTGCATGAAAGGAATTTGTTAGGGAAAACCGTTTGATCTTTTCCTGCTACAGGAAAAGGCAAACCCATTTGTGGGACTGCTTTCGCTCAAGGATCTGGATGTACTTGGTGGGTGATGCTAAAAGATGGTGAAGTACAATGTGTACCTCAAGGGAATTTAACTCTGGGTGATAATACTCAGTTTTGAGGTGTATGATATTAATTGCTACATAATACCAACAGTGTTCATTGAGTGTCTTTCAGGATAATGCAGTGAAGATGACCACACCTCGTTTCATCAAGTGGCGTCCACTGACATCTTGAGGTGAATCTGCAACCTGTGGGCACGAACCACGACGAATGCTCTACCATCTCTTCTGCCCTGAGAGACTGCTATGATAGATACAAACCTACAAACTTGAATTAAGTGAACTTAATAAATTTTTTGTGTACACAGTAGTGACCTGAATATGACGGAAGTGGTATGGAATAAGGGGTGGAATGTCCTGGTTTGAGCTAAATAGAACTAATTTTCTATTTAGTGATTTTACATTTCAGCTCAGTCTCTTAAGTGGCTAAACTTGCTGAAACTAGCAGCGTGTTTTTCCCAGACAGTGTACTGCAACTGATAGAGTTGGGGGAGGGAAGCGGACCCAAAACTGACCAACGAGGTATTCCATCCCACATACATCATACTCAGTATAAAGCCGAGGGATCATGAGGGTCTGACACCTTCTTCCATCTTGGAGCCCTTCCATCTCAGACCCTTCTGTCTGTCTCGATCCTGCAATGGCCAAAGTCTGAGCAGAACCCTGCTAGTTCGTCTGCCTCTGATCCTGATTTGTGTGTTCCTGCATCCTGCTCCCACTGCTGCTGAGTTCGGTCTCCACAGAGCCTCTGGTGACATATACGTCATTGGGGGGAGGGTGGGGGGAGGATTTTTTCTTGGTTTTGTATATGTATTTGTACATATCTGATTTTCCTATTTACATTATTATCCTGTAGTATTATTGTTATTCAATCTGTTAGTTTTATTTTCCAACCCATGAAGTCTCTCTCCCTTATTCTCTCTTCCTTTCTGGGGAGGGGAGAGGGGTTAATAGAGAGCGTCTGTCCAAGATGTAGTGGCCAGCCCAGCCCTAAACCATGACAGTGTGCAGCAGCATCTGTGGCTGGGGCTGCAGGTCATGGCAGCTCTAACCCTTCCTGCAAGTGGTCACTTCAGTACCATGCAGAGAACACAACATCACCTGCTCCAACAGCCAGGTCTACTGCTGACCCTTGCACAGACTGGTCTGCCTCATGTCTTACTCATTGACACCTGATGGGCTGCCAAGACAACCCAAGCCTGGAAGCAATGCATGGTCCTCTGCGAGGGGTGGAGGGAGGGGAAGAGTCAAGCACGTGCCTGAGCAAGTGCTCACTGTTAAGAGCCTCCCCTGCTAGAGGAACTGCTGAGACTTTGTCGTCTGAAATCCCACTGGGCAGCAAAACAGCCCAAAAACTCAGCACTGACTCAGGACAGCTTCCCCATGAAAGGAGCTGCCAACTCTGGCCCTGTGGTCCCCAGATTCCCACCACTCCCTGAGTGCAAGGGGAGCCATCCAGTTATTAGATCTTCTTTGATCTTTTCTGGAATAAAAGGCTGAAAAAAGAACAGACTGTTTTCCTTAAATGCAGGGGGAGAGGAGTGAAATTGGCCTGCTAGGTTCATCTCAACCGTAAGAAAAAGTCTTTTTAACTTCCCTTAATGAGGACTACTTTTTCCAGATACTACCTAATTATTGCAAATTGCTTCATCTTTTAATTGTTACTGCAAGGCAACTAAACATTGTTACGTTGATTGCTCAAGAGTGGATTGTTAATGGCTTTAATCATTTGATAATCCAGTAATACCATCAATGCAACTCTCCACCTAGTAGGAATCATTTTTGGATCCACATGCTAGGAAACATATATTGCCTTACCACATGTCAGCCTCTCTGGGCCGGATCCTGCCAGTCTTCCTCAAGTGCAGCTGTACTCTCACACAAGATGAGTCCTGCAGATTTCCGTGGGAACACCCAAGTAGCAATGACTCATTTTATCCAGGGCTGGCCAAACCAAGTAGGCAAAGGGGAAGCCTAAGGATTTAGGTTCTCCATTGCAGATGGCTGATCTATTGCTGTGGGAGAGAGGAGGTAAGTTCACACCTGTGCAACTGTCCCTGGGGCTGGGCTCTTGCTACAGCATGGAAAATGATGCTGTAGAGCACATTTTCTTAGGAGAGTCCTGCAGCTCCAGAGCTGAGAACACACAGTGTGCCTGCAGTGGGGAGAACAGAGGTGGCAGTGGCTGACACTGACACTGGCAAGGCAGGGGACCCCCTTCCAGGAGCCTCCAGTCACCATGAGTGCTAGAGCTACTTGAGCAGCAAGGCAGGGTGTCAGGGAGGACTGCGTTTCTTAGTTTCATGTCTCTGGACTCACTGTTCCCCAGGACTGATCCTGGCAGCTGAGATCTGATGTAGCTGGATCCGGGGCATCTCTGCAGTTTGCAAGATCAACACTGCATTCTGTAGGGAGTCCCAAAGAAGAAAATCAGACTGTTTGGAGAGAGAGTTCTTACATGATGTAAAAATAACAGCATTTGTTTCTTGAGCAATATTATCACTTAATAAGCCTCAGCACAGGCAGGCTGTGAGGACACATGGCCATCTCCAATGGGTAGCTGCTTCTGGTAAGGAAAGCTGAACCCAAGCCCAAGCACTGAGCCAGGCATGGCCATTGCTCCTCACGTGGATAGAGAAGAGGGCTCCTTGTCCGAGGTGCCCATCAGCACCTGTCAGCAGGACACACCATGCCAGTGACAGAGAGAGAGGAAGACAGGAGGTTATGTGCAAAATCCAGGGAGATGCAGAGAGACTCAGACAAGTGTGCTGCAGGAGTAAGAGGCAGGTGGGGAAATGTGAGTGACAGCATTAGTTAGAAGGAGCTCTGCCTGGAGATGGTGGGAAGAGGTGTCTGTGCCCAATAGACAAGGGACTTTGTCTATGTCAGATTTTCAGCTTCAAGTCCAGCACTTTTGGAAGTTCATTTGTCCATCAGAGATGCAGGGCAGGACAAGATGGGCAAACCCTTCTCCACTCCTTGGCTGATCCCCACTAGCTCCCGATGCAACTGGAAGCAGTTCTCACTGGGGACAACAGAGGCTCCCCAGAATGCAACTTTGAAGTATAAAAACAGCACCAGAAGGTGAATCACACAATCACAGAATATTAGGAGTTG
>NW_010199488.1:0-13335 GCF_000695765.1 Mesitornis unicolor
CAGGACCTGCCCTTCTTGAACCCATGCTGACAGCTGCGGGAGAAAAGAAATTCTTCATGTGGTTCAAATTCTTGATGCAATTCCCTTTGTAAACAGATAAAATTTCTGTACAGAAAGTACATTCAAGTCATAGATATAACCAGAACATAAAACCTGGTGAGTTACAGCAGCAAATATCTCTCAGATAGACATGTAACTGCTGGCCATTCCTGTACAATAAACGATGCTGAGACTCAGTATCCCATAGACACACTTAAAAGAGACTTCATTTATAAAAATAGTTGCCTTGCAAAATACAGCATATAAGTGTACTTGTCTTGTTGATCAACAATTGTATTAAGATTTGGAGTGTTCTTCCCTCTTTCCATTCATCATAATACAGCAAAACTTAAGTGGCTATTTAAGGAACTGTCTGCCTTGATATGGCATTTATATGTACTGAGGAACTGCATCTGCATATGCAGGTTACGAGCAGCTCACAATCACTGTGGGAGATGAAGTGAAACAGGTGACAACCTAAAGCCCACGCTGATTAAGGCTATCAAGGTCTCATAAATGACACTGGCATACTGAATTACTAATGTTTAGCCAAGACATAGCAAACAATGGTAGTTCTACAAGCAATTGTAACTTGATTGCTCATGATCGCTCATGATCATTTGAACATACCTTCTAAGAGCCCTGTCTTGATGCAAGTATAGTTTGGGTTGTAGTTCGAGGGCTGCCTGAATAATGTTCTGTCTGCTAGCAAAACTTTGGATATGGGTGTGCTGCTGCTGTTAATTTGATTTGGTTGGTTTCTCAGAGGGTGTGAACTAAAGCTGAACTTACTATTACTCATCAGTGGCTAACACAAGCACTTTACAACGAATAGACTAGCTCTGTTTGAGTACATTTCAGGAATTTCCTTTGTGTATTCAGAAAGGACAGGCTAATTATTTCAAAATTAAATGTGTAGAATGACCCAGTTTATTGCAGCTTAAATAACTGTGGAATGCATCTTTGAGAAATCCCAGATCCATAGAAAAATACATTACCTGCAAGGGTGTAATAATGCTGAAGGGCTGGCTATTTTGCCTAAGTTAGGCTAATTCAAGATAAGTAAAGTGAGTGTAGCTCACTTGTGTTCTCTCTATAGTATAGCCTCATCTGCCTGCAGTCACACAAAAAGTCTGTGATGGGGCATGAAAGCTAATCTGTAGCTTAGTCCCTCTGCAGCATCCTAACCACTGAAAATGGGAAGCCAGCAGAAAAATAGAGTAGAGAAAGAAAGTAGAGAAAAAAGAAACTTCCTACCTAGTTATTTCCTCACTTTATATTTTTATGGCTTTTATGTTTTGAAGTCCCTGCAAAAATTTTTCCTTGTAGCATAGTTATCTTCAACACAAAATAATCTGATATCCCACTTATCTGCAATTTTAGAAGGCTTCGTGTACCACATTCATATCTAGCAATTGTTAGAATGATGACTTTATCGGTTGCTAATATTTGTTCATTCAATATGCAACAGAAAGTAATCTTAGCTCAAAGAGTTTTTAAAAATATTTTCTATAAAAGTTAATGCCTGAAATACATGAAATAAAGTTCAGTATAATTAATATAGTAAAAGTCTCAGTCACCAAAAGGAAATTACAGAATGTGGGTGTCATGCTTCTACCTGTTGCCTAGCAATGTTGCATATGTGTGGCACAAGATTGATAGATATCACCCACTCACATTGCTGGATTCAGACCTTCACCGCCACGTTGTCAGTTGGAAAAACTGCCAAGAATCAGAGAGAGAATTAACAGATGGGAAGAGAAGCATCACAGGGTAACTTTGTCTCAGTGTCCAGCACCATATTACCCAAAAGGTTAGGGATGTTAAATTTTATTGAGTCTGTTTTCACAAAGGTCTATGTAAATATCTACATGTATATAAATATATATAAAAGAAAACTTGCTTCCTAGCTAGGTCTATTTGGGTCGTGCAAGTTGAAGTAATGATATCCTGAAATTAAAATGGCAATTCTGTTTCATAATTTTTAGTGACTCACACTGCATTACCTTTAAGTAGGATGAACAGAAAATTCTCTGATATTATAGATAATTATAATGTTATTATAGCATTTCTGATAGCAAATGCTAAAGTTAAGATGCAACACAGCATTTTAAGCAACTCATACCTTCTCATAATATACTTTTTACTAAAATTTTCCATGATCCACTTGGCTTCGAAGTCAGCTTTTTCTGATAAATCTTTCTATGGAATTAGTTCTGCCATTTTTGAACCGAGCCAAGGAGCCTCCATATGTTCTATTTTAAATTCTGGACTTGCATAATTCCAAAAAATGACAAAAGATAGAAGCCTCTGACCTGACAGGTTTTATAATTCTCATTAGAGGAAGAAAATAATCTTGGTTTGAAGAAAATAAATTATGTGTTTAAGAATAATGGTATCCAAAACAATTTCCTGCACACGCACAAGGACAGTCTGAAGATGGTTCTTCAGGCCAAATTGTTTTAACTACTGTTATATAAAGCAGACTCTTAAATGTTGAAAGTTGTTACACTTGAGGAAAGCCTCATTTGTTTAGCCCTATCCATTAATAAGGATTCATTAAAATAATACAAAACACCAGAAAAATCTAATTATAAAAAGACCAAACAATCAATCCAATAGAGCATGAACTGAACAGCCATCTGTTGAACAGTCCCATTTGCAAAGAATTCAACATCCATCTTATTCGCAGAAAACAGGGAAAGTAATAACACAGAAGCCAAGGAAGGTGCAGTAAATAATAATGAGTAAGACAAGTAAAATAAATGGGAATTACAGTTGATCCTAATGCCCATGAAGGGTGCAGATTGCTTTTTTTATGGGAACACAACAGTGGGCCATTGATGGATGCTGAAGAGAATAAGGGTACCAGCCCAGACTGCCAATATACATTGGATAATACAAAGAAGGATGCAATGGCATGCAGCATGTAGGGTTGCTGTCATCAGTGAGCTCCCCTGGAGCCCGCAGTGTTAATGCTCAGTTGGGCTCAGTGCCTCCATGATAAGGCTGTAAAGTATCTGCTCTGCACCTAATTTTAAGGTGGAAAAGCTTCTCTAATGAGCCACTTAGGAAAGGGCTTTTTGTGTTCACAAGGAATATTTTAATTGCGTTCTGTTTTTGCTGACATTTGGTGTTGTTCAAAGCACTTAGATAAGATTTTCAGAAGTATCAAATGACTTAAAAACTACAAGTATCAGTAAGCACTCGGCTGCCTCCCAGTCAGTTCCTGAAACACCCACACAGCAGTTGCTGCTCACTACAACCAACTCCCACACTGAGTTTGGGACTTGAGGTCTCTTACATGGAGCCTAAGACCCAAGCAAAGCAGGTGCATGAAAAGCTATTTAAAGCTTATTAACAGAAGATGCTAAAACGAGAGGTGTCTTGGGCCTCTACCCTTCAGTTGAGCACCTGACTCAGCTGGGGTGGTGGGCTGGCAGTGCTGCTCATGAGGCTTAGAAGGCCAGCTCTGCTGTTGCAGGTAGGTACCTACTCTGTGTTTTTGAGAGAAATTAATAAATAACTCTTTATTGTCTTTAAAAACATATCAAGAAGAAGCATTCATGGTGAATTCATGGTGAAGCCTTTTATGTAATCCTCTAGAGGTTGAGTGGCTGAAAAATGAAAGATTTTGGTTCTTTGCATGTATTCTGGGTGATCTGAAGTTGTATCTTTGAGCATGTTTTTGATTACGAGGGAAAATGGGGAGGGTCTGCCCTCTTTCATGAGATGCGCTAGCAGGGAGTGAAAACTCATGGGCTTGCAGTAGAGAGCACATGGGAGAGTCAGGAAGCCAGAAGTGAAGAGGAGTCATTGTGTTCCCCATCCTATTTTCAGCTAATACCGGTGTAATGCAAAATGTTTTCAACATAAATGTTTTGTCTTGAGAGTGGTTTTTGAAACAGTAAAACTCAGAAGGTCAAAATTATGAGAAAGAGTGGTTGGGGCACTAATGAGAGGATTTTGCTGACTTTTCTGCACTGTTTCTTGACCTCAATATGACATTTGTCTTTTTTTATCATTAATATGCATCTTCTCGGCAGCTGGTGATACAAAATGATGGCTTTTTTTCTATGTGACAAAGGAGAAAGTTTTTCTTTTCGTTTATAGCTAAGGCAGCCAGTCAGGAAACCTAGTCTTCTTCCCTTAGCAATGTGGGCATCCTGAGAAAGATGTGAGCTTGGAGGCCCTGGAAGAGCGTGTGCCATTGCTTTTAATCTTCTTGTGGGTGTTCTAGTATTACTAGGCTGAATTCCAGATTGGCATTTATATTCCACTCAAATATTGTGATAACATTTACTTTGAAAAGAACTGAAGTAAGGTAATGGACCAGTTCAATCTTGCTTAAGCTTATTTAAAGCTACATACCTTTCCAGCTTGAGTAATGTAACATATTAGCTCCGTTCTGACTATAAGGAAGTCTTCTCTAAACTAAGAGGGTGGAAGGGTGCCAATAGCAGCCCTATTATTTGGCAGGCAGGAGGTAACCTTACAGTAAACAGCTGTCAACTTCACACTCTAGCTGAATTTTAATGGCTCAAAGACTAAAGAGAGTTACGATTCTGCCTGAACCCTTGGGGTCTGGGCTGAATTACTTCGGGCTACATTTAAGCTATCACGTTAGGGTCATATGACTTGTCTGTATAAATTCCTCAAAAGTGCCATTAAAATGTCAGTTCTTAACGTAGCAAGAACTATAAACCACTTCAGCACAGTTTAAATCTCTGATCTAGTATAAAACAATCAAAACAGAATAAAAGGAATATTGTGTGGTTGGAGGCATTGTCACTTTTAACCATGTGCAGGTGTATCCCATTGCTCCTCATTATTTTGGATTGGTCTTGTTTTGCGTGAAATGGAGAGTGAGGCTTAGTCTGGGTAAAACAATAGCATTATTTACTAGGAAACTTAGAGAATTTGGCTTTCTAACTTAACTTCAGTATGCCAGTGCCAATCTCTTTCCTCATTCTTGGATGTCCATTGAAATATAAAGGATTCCCAGACACTCAAAATATGGACAACTACTTAAAGAAGTCCCTGCATTTTAAGAGAAATAAATACTTATTGTGACTATTAGCAGTCTCAGAGTATGATAGGGATTGGAAAGCAGAAAGGACTGTAACCTTTAAATTAGGCCAGTGGCAAGTACAAGTGTGAATCAAAACTTGGAAAGGGAAAAAAAAATCCCCACCACTTGGAGGTGACTGTGCTGAAGCAGTGATTTATGACCATTTCTTATGCATAAAGAACGAACGTTTAAATCTGTACTGTAATTCTGCACTAAGGCAAGTACCTTTGGTTGCTGCTGTGGACTAAGCACACACAACTATCTGTCAGTGACAGCAGACAATTAAAGCAGTAATTTAATTGGGGATTTTGGAGCAAAGAGTGGTGGGATGAATATTGATACCCTAATGAAGGATCAAGCTGTGGTAATGGATCCTAGTGATAATGTGCAGTTTGATGAGCTAGGGTTTGATCTGAAGAAAGTTAAATAGAGATTCAAAACTGTGAGTCAGTAAAAAAAAAATAAATTCCAGGTGACTAGCTACGTGTAGTTTCAGAATCAGGCATATTTGCCTGCACCTGGTATGCCTTATGAATATACACCTGCATGACAGTGATATTTTTCTTACGGATTTGAGTAAGGCTATGCATTTTCTAACAGTGTGGCTGTATACCAAAGCACTGTCTGTTACAGAACACAAGAGCAAATATACTCTGCTGTACTTATGTTTTAAGCTGTAAGCTTTATATTATTCTGTTACTCCTACTCCATAGGAGTCAGAAATCCTGCAGCAACCTCAAAAAATTATGCTGCAGTGCTGATGAGTGTATCTTCAAAATGGACGTTGTTTGGAAGATAAACTTGTGCCCTGCAGAGAAGATAAAATGTAGATTTATTGAAGCAAACAACAACAAAAAGCTGTATATTGGATTTTGAGTCCTTTTTATATGTTAGGGTCTATAAAATCAAGCTCCTTGCCCTCTATATTGAAAGTCAAGCAGGAAAAAACATTTCTTGATCACCCATTTTTTATGTCTCCTGTAATCAAGCATACAGCAAATTCCAGAGTGATTTGAAGAGAAATATCATATTTCTTTACTAAAACCAAAACAGATAAAATTGCTCCTAATGCCTTATCAGTAACAGTTTTGATATCAATGGAAGTTCATTTCTTGCTATCTCACCAAAGGCATGGAGACATTTTAAGTACATTCAAGTTTATTTCCAGCTACTTGTACCTCTTCACTTAGGACTGGATTTATTGCCTCTGCAAAAATGCAGGTAAAACAGGCTTTATGCTGAAGAAAACAGGAAAGCAGGAGGACTGGGTAGAGGTGGCCATGGAAAGAATGCAGAGCAACTCCTCCATGTCCACTCCTTGGTCCCCTGGCTGAAAGCAGAAGTTGTTATGGCTGCGTTCCCATATATTAAAGTATAGCACTGCTGCTTTCAAGAAATAACTTAGACTTCACGTGTCCTCGTTGCTTTCCCAGCTGGATCCAAATTCCCCCCTGTGCTGCCCTGTGTGGAGCCATCATGAACCTCGGTGCTGTGTAGAGTTTGTTGTGTTAAACTGAATGTAATAAATAAACCAGTCAATGCACAACATTGAACTGTCAAGCATTAGTTGGAAGTTCAAATACTGAGAGCTTAGCTTACTTATTGCCATGGCAATCACTATTAAAAATATTTTTAGCTTATACTAAAGGTACAAAAAGGAAGGAAAAGCAAAAGGTGTTTGAAATGTGAAGTACAAAGACTTTAATTTTAAAAGTGTTCCATAGCCCTTCACTGAGGGGACCTTTTATAAGAGAGCCCTGGGTTTGACAATCTTGGATGATTAAATTTGATATTAAGTGTCTTCTCAGGGACAAAAAAAAAAGTAAGTGCAGTTAGGCTGGTGCTGCTGTTGTTTTTATGAAACAACCGATCATGGCCTGAGCATCATGCAATATCTCTACCTTGGATAACTCTGCTGGCCCCTTGCTGCTTCCTCCTGTCTCTGAAATCCTGAAGTTAGCAATAGCTATGGGGTTTAATTAATAGTTCTTTATAGAGAAGTTTAACAGTATTTGTTGATATTTTTGCTATTAGGTGTTGCACTTTTTCATCCAGAGTTCATAAAAGAAGGATGACCCCCTCCACAGTATTATTATATATTTATTTCAAAATGTAAAAATAATAATAACAAAAAGTTCCTACATTCCTTGTTAAAATGTCTGTGAAAGATAATGTCTAAAAGGCATGATAGAGGAGGGCTCTTATTAGGGATGTTATAGGGGATAGTGAATGAAGGTAATTACTGTTTCACATGTCTAATGACCTTTTCATTAAAGCACAACAAACCTCTATCATATCCTGTTGCTTTTAGTAGAATATGTGATCTTCATGCATATAGATGTACAAAAAACTTCCTTGATATTCTGATAAAGTAATGTAATTTGAAAATCAGCATTGTAGTTACTACTTTTTCCAGATGTTGGAGTGTGAAGTTTGAGAAATAACTGGTTTAAGTTTTTTTTTACTCGGACTGTGGCCACAATTTGGAATGTGTGGTGTTTCTATATCACCTGGCATGAACACAGTAGTAATTGACATATGCCAGCATAAGCTGTAAAGAAGACATTGATGATAGAAGCAGATTAACAGGGACGTTTGCACCAATGCAGTTCCCTGTTCTGGTGTGGAGAGACACAAAACAGTGACAGGTGCTGCGTCTGCTGAGTTAGATTGTTCATAGAGTGGCAGCCAGGAACATATCTCAGTTTGCTCAACAATAAAAAATGTTTATATTAAAAAAAAAGTAGCATTCAAAAGAAAATAAAAAATATTTCATTACCATTCAAACAGTGAACTACCATGCTGAAATGTTTAATTATGAAAGGAAGAAAAGAATTTTTGTGCTATTTTGTGTTTAGGGACAACCTGGAGTATCTAGATTTCTGAGACACAAAATCAAACATATTGAGGGCTTTTGTGCTCCAGTGCTGGAGGAAATGACAGAGCCCATTGTTGCTGTCTGTGCTGTGAAGAAGTCAGTCTGTTGATTAGGTGGCACCAGTCCCTGCTGAAAAATTGGAGCACTTTCTTATACAGAAGTATCGTATCTACTCAGATGGTCCTGACTCTTTGCATTCACGTCTGGAGTAACTGGAAAAAATATAGGTGGCGTCAGAATATCCCATCTGATAAGAACAATCTTACTTGCTGCTTACATTACTCACAACATGTTTAGGATAAATAGCTTGACCATGACTCACGTGTGTGGGAGAGCTTCTTAGAATCACATAAGATTGGTGATGTGGTCCCTTCATTGCAGCTGGTTTTATGCTTATGCTCGATTACACCGCAACTGTATAATGCTTTTCATATTAAAAAAAACCAAAAAGGAGTCTCTGACTCCCAGAGTTCAGTATTCAGAAAGAGTGGGGGAAAAAACTCCAAATGATTTCTCACCTACTGGGGTTTGCTCATTAGCTTTTTGTTCTTGTATCATGCAGCGAGAATCCAAAAAACCTCCACATAAGCCATTTTGTCGTAAAGGTTGAACTGCAGCATTCCCTGCTTTAAATACTGGAACCAAATTGGAACCATTTTCAGTATTTATACTGAGACTGGAAACGCAAAAGGGTGTCTGTTTTTAGATATTTCTCCAATGCAGAGGTCTGAAGGCCCATTCTCCACCCTCTGCGTTGGAGAACTACCTATAAAGACTCTCTCTAAGGTTGTGACTTCTGGACAAAAGAATGAATTGAGTTAATAAGGTAAAGAGTAGTTTACAGTTGTAGCTAGTGTGAAAGCCCTATTGTTTCTTTAGCTAATGTATTGACTGAAGTTGGACCTCTATAAATCTTCCTTCGAGAAATCTGTATGTATACAAGCTGGAAAATTAAGTCCACCCTATTGTGATTGAGACGGAAAAAGACCTGACTCTCAGAACTCCACTGGTCTGTAAAATAACTAAAACATTTGCTGGGAAGGAGGAAGACAGTGTGATTTGATACACATTTTTAAAAAGGATATTGAAGTTATACTTCCATTTAATTGAGACATTAATCCTAGAAAATTGGCTCCAACATGTAACCTGAAACCTGTACTACATTTTTTTACTTGTTTTCTGATATCACCAATAGAAAGCATATCACAGAAAATCTGTTTTCTTGTCCAAAATGTGAACAATTTCAAGAGAAAACACTGAGCTGAAGAGAAATCAGAAAGAAAAAAAAAATACAGTAACCGCAACAGATAAATAAAATGACTACCTCTAACTAATAAACTGGGAACCTGAGTACTGTGTTTGACAATAATACAGGAACTATAATTTGGCTCACAAACCTCTCAAGAAGTAGTAAAAACTGCTATGTGTTTTCTTGATGAGAAGCTGGGCATGTTGTTGACCTCATCTTTTTCTAAGATGTCTCTTCTTCTCTGGATATTCAGAGCACACGACATTTCCACTGAAATCTCTTGTTCTGATTGCTGAAGTGTTATATAGCTATTTTCTTGTACAATTGAAGCTATGCAGAAACAAAAGCACAGATTCCAACCATGCAGTCGTAAAGAGTCCTGGGGAAACACTCAGACAATAAAACATACACTGCAAATACTGAATGCAGTGGTGAAAAGTGCATCCTCTGGTTAATACTCCACGGGCTATCTGTAATTGGCAATTATTGTCATTTAGGCAATGGTTAGTTCACTGGCTAGTAGGATAGTCACCAGACCATGCTGTTGGACTAGAAGGTTCTGTTTAATGGCTGCATAGATACAAATAGGTTTTTTGATAGATTTCTAATTGATTTGAAAGATTTCTAATTCTTTATAAAAGAAAGATTTCTAATTCTTTATAAAAGGTATATTGTTACAAGCACAAGCTTTTTTCATACAGCAGGTCCTAAGGACATAGACATTGACAAGCCAGTCATTGCAATAACTGAATTCAAGGGCTGAGAGTTAGAGATTTAGGTACTCTAGGCAGAGCTTTAGCTTGCAGACTTAAAGGATGTTGCCAGTTAGCAATGCTGTGCGATTGCACCCTGGGGTTGGTCAGGCTGGCAGGAGCGTCAGCTGAGGATGGAAAGTTTTGGTGGAAACAAAATCGGCTCTTTCATTGCATTATAATGAATTACATAGTTTTCCTTGGCACATGGCTTACCTTTGATCCATCCAGTTGCTCATGATCTTGGCCCAAATCTCAACTCTCTGTCTCCTATGACTTTGATTCTCCTGTATAATTTGTCATAGACAAAGGGTGGGTTTCTTTCCTGGTCATTTAATGCTAGATACTTAAAAGCATTCAGGCATCTAAATTTGAAGAGATAAAATATGTTTGAAATTCTGTTTTTTCAAGCTATTTTAAATTAGGAAATTTCTTTAGTTTTTGTAAAATTTGCTATGTCTGCCTTTTAGAAGGAGACACCTGCTTTGATTTTATTGCTAGTTGAGGTAATTTCATCCACATCAAAGTATATGTGCATTTACTTAATTTGCATGCTGTGAACTGCCCCAAGGTTTCAGGACCAAATCTTCAGCTGATAGAAATCTGGGAGATTTTATGTATATTTCAAAGAAGCCATGTCAATTTATATTAGCAAAAGATTTGGTCTTTAATTTTTTTCATAATGGAATATCTAATCTGAATCCAAAGGTCCACAAATTATATCCCCAGGTCAGAGTGGGGAATCCAAAGAGATTTGAATCATCGTTTCCTGTCTATATATTTTTATGCAGAAGTATTTCACTCTGCATTTCTTGAAAGGTGCATGGAAAAATTGAGCAGCACATAGAATCTATAGGGGAAAGACAGTTGTGTATTTTCATGCAGAATTGATGACTAGTTATGGGAGGCAGAATTACCAACTCTAGAGAACACAGATGTTAACTGGCATAATGCCCTCTTGATGCAAATAAATACATTAGATGCTATAAAAGATTTTAAAACAGGAGAGCTCAATCTTGGCAGGAGATATATTTGCTGGATTTGTGCT
The DNA here is from genome assembly GCF_000695765.1 of Mesitornis unicolor. NCBI lineage: Eukaryota > Metazoa > Chordata > Aves > Mesitornithiformes > Mesitornithidae > Mesitornis > Mesitornis unicolor. The sequence continues at coordinate 11,038 of NW_010199488.1, forward strand.
ATTCATTTTGTATTATAGAATTGCTGTGGAATTGGAATAGACTATTTGAGGAGCTTCTAAATGCACCAGTGGAATGAGACTTTAAATTCATTTTATTTTTTATGTTTTTAAAGGAAAAAATGCTTAATTTGTGCATAGACACTTCACCTCCCTCAGTACCCAAAGAGTCTGAATTACATGTCTGGTGAACTAAGCAACGACATTCTCGCCAAGTGATGAAAGGCTGGACAACTGCTCAAACACGCAGGGTCGTTAGTGCATCTGGAGCACACGGAGGGGAATTTTCTCATTCCATTCAGAAGCTGTGATATTTGCGTTCATCCTCCATCATTAATATTCTTTATGATCCAAATCTCACCATTATCCCCACCAAGTTTTCACCGCCTGCCGCTCTCCTCAAACTCTTCCTTTTATTCCTATGTGGTTATTTGAATTTCTTCCAAGTAAGACCTGACAGAATACAATGTGACCTGTCTCCTTCCTTTCTCCTCCTACAGCTCTGCTCCTGCCACCTGTCATGAAAATACGGGAGGTTTTTGTGAGTCCATCTCTACTGCCTTTTATAACCAGAGGGATCTATTTAGGGCAACAGATTTTAAGGTCAAAATCCTGTTGATGTACCCTGCAAAGTGTTGCCAGGGTAGTTTAAGGTGATGCTGTACCCAGTGCTGGCTTTTTGTTATGCTTCTTAAGGCAGTGGGAGGGACCCACACATCATCTGCTCCCTTCAGTTCCAGGGCATTAGTGCAAGCCCAAATAGAGAGGACCTGAAGAGTCCTGGAGGAGGTGGACCCTGATCTGATTTATTACAGCAGATTGAGTCTTGCCATTACTTTGTGATGTTCATTAGTAAGAAAGGAGAGAGAAGGGCAGGAGGGAGACATGAAACATGAGCCTTGGGTTTTTCCCTCTCTTCTTGGTGGCTGTCACATCCCATAGCAGCTGCATTTATATCCTGTAGTAATTTTTTTCTCCCAAGACATGTCCCTTTTAACTTCCTGATCTCGTTTTTCAAGCATTTTGAAACATTTTGCCACCTTCCTTTGTCCCTCCTGTTTTCCCTAATCTCAAGATAGCATTTTTTGTTCCATGCTGTTGTTTTATGGTTTGTCTCCTTATACTCATCTTTCTCTCCACTACATGCTACTGCGAGTTCCCTCTACTAGTGTCTGCACTTCTGCGTCACATCAGTCTCACAATCTGACAGATGCAGCCTCTAAAATAACCTGTGCATGGTGCATACAATCTGAAAATAAATATTTATTTCGGCGTTAGGTGCGTCATACCTGCAAATAACCTCATTTATCTAGACACGTTTATTTTAATGCTTATTGTATAAATACCAGTATCTCTGCATACTCTACAATACCATCTGCCACTTGCTCTTGTATTATGCATAATTTAATATGTCCCTATGTTACTCCAATTTTTTCTGTTGCCAAGATCATACACAGCCACATACTTTGACAAGAATGCAAGTTTGTTATAAAGGTAACAGAAAATATTACACTGAGGTTTAAAGTGATGCTTTTGGGCTAGAGGGTGTTAATTCAGACAAGGTATCTGACACTAGCAGTTGCACTATAAGCAGTATTTTTTCCATGTGTGTTTTGTATCTTCTCAATAACTTAAATAACCAAGGGTAAAATGGCAGAATTGTATGGTAAGAAATAAGACAATATTCCACCTCCCCACTGATTTTAGTTTTCAGTTCTGCCCAGACTAGAGAGAACTCAATTCATGTATTTGGGTGAATTAACCTATAACTTACTGGATTGCTGGAGCATTTCTGTGGACCATTATCCTTGACAGGACCCTGAAATGGCTATATTTGATCAGTGTGTTACTGTCTTGGTTCTTGAAGAAACCAAATACACACAGTAAGGAGATGCAACAAGTCCTGCAGTAAGCTGTCATGTGACCAGCATTAGTTTCTCCTGCTTCCATGGGTTAGTTTAACTTTCGAAGCCTAAGATTACTTTTACCTTTGTTTCACATTACAGGACATGCTTGGATATTCCCATTAATTCCAGATAATTTATAACATAATTATTTTATATTAACACTGAAAAAAATCCAATTTGCAACAGCTAAAACTTGGTGCCTCTTTTTAAAAAAGTGTTGAGTATCACGAACTAGCCTCTAATTGTGAGTTGTTTTGATCGCTGTATACCCTTCCTCTGGGATATCAGCCTCTTCGCTAAGTTCCTGATAACACTTCTTAGAGGCTGGGGATGTGGTGTCAGGTAATCCCTGAGGACTAGAAATAAACTAAATTAAATCAGTTCTTGTTGACTT
>NW_010199488.1:13366-17533 GCF_000695765.1 Mesitornis unicolor
CAAACCCCTTTAAATACCCTTTTAGCTCTTCATGGATTCTGGCCTCATGGTCCAAGGCCATAGCTAAAATCCAACCGCGCTTCACTAATGGCAGCAGATCACTATGGCCCCCTGGGAAATGCCACCCCTGAGCTCACCAGCTGGCGCTTTGTAACCCAGGTGATTAGGCCTTTCAGCAATACTTATGCAAAGCTACCCTCCATCAATTCTGAAACAATTTGTGCTTGATCGTTGGTACTTTTTCATATTTAGGATAAAACAGTTCTCATTACCCCCATTTTGCAATCACAAATCCATTTTTGGTCAAAGCAGTTCTAGAGGAATCTGAGAACATTAGTTATAATAATGGAAAAAAAAGCACGAAGTATTATTGTTAAAGCAGTGGCAAGGAACTACTCCTATCACTGATGCAGAAAGGGCGGTAGGATGTAAACTCCCCTATATTCTGTGAAGCTAGAGAATAAGACTGCAGTATTCCTTCCCTCATTGACCCCAGTAAGGCTTGCACATTTCAATACTCTTTTAGTAGGTATTAGTCTAAAAAACACTTCAGTAAATTCAGTGCCAACTAAGCAGTATGTAGGTTTGGCTCATTTCAGAGCCCTTATCTTATTAAGAGAAGCTGTATATATTGAACAGATTTTTCAGACCAGAGAATGAAAGCTCTGGATATTAAGGTGCTCGATTGCGAATTACAGTTGGCTTTGCTGTTGCTGTCCTAAATGTCTTTTCCTTTATTGTGGTCCAGAATCCTCTGTTGCTGTTCACACTGCACCTCAGATATATGGTAGATTTTACATATAACTTAGAAAGTCTCTGGAAAGAAAAGGTACTGTCAACATGTAAAACTGAATCATAGTACATCTAAAGTGACTGGATGCAGTGTCTTAACACAGCTATTTAACAGGAATATTTCACAAGGAACCTGATTTATCCTTAAGATATGGAACACCAATAACTGCAGCTTAGCTGGAACAATATTAGCATAAATTTAGATAGAGCAAAATGGACTAATGGTGGCTACTGTAGGTGCTGAACTCATCTGTCCCTCTCCACATTTAAGTGTGATTTTTAGACATGAAGCATAGTTTGTAAAGTGAGGAAATAAAAAACACTGCTTTAATAAACTTAGCTACAAGTTAGCATTTTTAAGACTCTAAATGTCTCTGTACATTGTTAATGAAAGCTGTTTAAGTAAAACTGCACAGAGCACTGTAACTATAATAAAGTATAAGAAATTACACATAATAAGGGAAATTAGTTTGCAGTTCTTTTTACTTTTGCTTTTTTAATTTTTTGTGAGTCCATCTGTACCGCAGGTAGGTCATCTGAATTTTTCCAATAATCATGAATATTTACAAATCTTAAACGGGAATTTAGTCTGGTTTTGATAATTGGTTTAATTGGAGGTTGCAGCCTGGTTTCTACAGGGGAATGAATCTCATTTTATTTAAAAGAGAAATAAATTTGTTGTTCTCCTGCTGTTTTTGATAGGGTGCTTGACTACTCTATAACCCTTGTGGGAAAATATTTTGCTTAAGTCCTATTTTTATCTCCTGTTTGTTTATTTTTAATTACTACTTCAGTACCCTGGGATTTACCATCGATCTTCATCTGCCTACACAATTATCCTTAGCTTGCTGAAGGGTTTGTTTATTTTTTAAGTTATATATGCTCTTTTAACACTTTTTGGGTGTGTAACTACTTGTAACAGGAGGATTCTGCTTTACTTGGAGGAAAGGTGGATTAATATTACTGATGTTAGGGAGTGTAACACGAAGGGAGGATGTTGTCTGAACACTATCGCTATCTTGGGGTGATCATCTTTGTAACAGCATTCCGGGGAATGCGCACCATGAAATGAGGTGTTTCTGCCCCAGGGTTACCTAGGGAACACTGTAACATAAAATGTGGGAGGTTAATGTCTTTAAGAGTGTTTTAAATGCACTGAAGTTCTTTGCAAAGTGACTCCCACTAGCTTGAGAAATATCTCTTAGATTTAAGAAAAATTAATCTGCAATTGCAGTGGAAGAGACAGTTTGTACTTCTTGCAGTACTGGAGGGTCTGCCCTCCATGTAGGTTTTGCAGTATAATTTAAAAATTAATTCTGCCATTTTGTTTTAAGTTAATAAAGTCTTATTTTCAAGAAGTAGATCAGTGTAATTCAGCTGGTTTACTATATAACCTAAGGTTCTGTCCTAAAATTTATTTTTCTCCGTCTCCAAAGAAATTACTTTTCTTGTATAAACAAATGGAGAAAACACTTTCTACTCCAGTGAAAACAATATTGGCACCAAAACTCCAAACACTTCTTCAGCTCTGAATGTTTAGATATCCATTGCAGATTTCTGATAAATTCCATCCTAACTTTTAAATACATATTATACAAATTTTGCTGGCATTGAAAAGGAGTGAAGTGTGAACTGTAGATTGTGCTATTTGAGCCACACAAGGAGACTCCTGCACCCAGATGGACCTCCCTGATGGCCAGCACCATTCTCCTTGAGTTTGCCCATGTATTTACTGGAAGAAACTTTTGGACATTATATAGTAATAAATAGTAACTTCTGGTTTGTGATTAGTTTGTCCCACATTTATTTGCTTTCCAAAATTATGGGCTGAACGGTCTGTAAGAAAAGGTCTGAAGAAGGAGGTTGGTCATTGAATCATCCTGTAAAATTCAAGAGAGAATTATAATTATAAGCAGTAGAGGAAATCTATAGAAAGGAGATAATTTCCTATTAAATTCAATGGGGCAGTTGTCAGCTCATATAAATTGGTGAATTTATTGAGTTCAGTGGAGCCTGTGTACACAGTGTGAGGATTCAGCCCTACCAGTTTTGAAGTGAGTTCTGTAGAACCCATTTTATGTCAATAGCTTTAATTTTTAATCAGTTCGATATGACTAATTATTACTGTTCCTTCTGTTAGGATGGACCAAATGGCTCTTGTCAGAGCCTTCTGCCAAAATGACTCACTCGAGAGTGATGAGTAGGGACAGATCTTGCAGCTTATCAGTGAGAACCAAGGAAATTTGCTGTCGTGAGTGGTACCTGCGCATGCTGGAAAGCTCAAGTCACTGTTAGGCTAACCCTGAGCTTGGTTTTCTGGCTTCACTGTATTACGTGTTGCCACAGAGCTACAGTCTCACTGCAGGCTGCAAAAGGTCAGCATGCTGTGCAATTAATCTAAATTGCATGCACATTTCAGAATATGCCACATTGCATCACTTTAACCATCATACAAACAATTACTGCAGTTCAGGTAGAGTTCACTTTGGAAGTTTCCATTGGCCTTAACTAAAGAACCTTTGGTTTCATAAGGGAAACAGTGGCATAAGCCCCTTTACTTTCTCTAGCACAGACTGAAACAATTACAGCTTACTCAGTAAATCCTTTTTCCTTCATTCTCTGCAATTCTCCAATTTCCTTATGTTCCCCTGACCCAGGGGAAAATATTCATTAGGACAAGCACATACAGTTCTCCTAACTATATCAAGTTTGAATTGCTGAAGCTGGTGGTTGATATAGCAGTTCCACAGGCTTTGTAGAGAAATGTTCAAAGAAAGGCCAACAGCTGACCGAACAACTTCACCAGAGTTTCATCCTAAATCAGGAAGTTGTCAGTTTAACTGTCTCCCTGAGTTCCCTTCTCTAATATAGTATTTGGGGTAAGATGGCTTCTGCCCCATACATGTACTACTTCAGCACTTCAAAAGCCATTTACTCTGCCAGGGCATGAGCCTCAATGCCTGGACGAGTGTTTGTATGCTTACCTCTTGCAGCAGCAGCACTGGGAGGGGGTAACTGTAGGAGTTGGGGCGACTGAGGTTTGCTCAGGCTGGTCCTCTAACAGTGCTGATAGTGGAAGCTTCAGGCTAAGGCTGTTGTAATCTCCACTGAACAGTGCAGCAGTGAGCTTCAGTCCCACATCAGCATTTCTGAATGATGATGTTTGCTTGAATTTTCTACGTTTTTCTCTCTCTTTTTGGCCCATACTTAGAAATATATATGTTCCCTTCAGTTCAAAGGGAACTGAACTTCCCTTTCAATTAGACCTATTTCACAAATGGAAAAACCAAAGATGGAGATCTTGGTGCTACAAGGTGACTGCTACAGTCACGTTATAGCTGACTTTTGGACTACGAACTGGCTGAAGGAAAGAAG
>NW_010199489.1:0-42066 GCF_000695765.1 Mesitornis unicolor
ACCACGACTCTCTGGCTTCTTTCCTTCAGCATTTCCCATCCACTCAGCTAAACATTGAATTATTGAGGAATAAGAAGAAACATTTGTGAAAACAGGAGTATCTGTTGCTGTGCAACAGTGGCTGTAGCTCACGCACAACCTGATTTTTCAAAAGTTGGGGTTTTCTTGCAGGGGATATACGTGAAAATGTCAAAAAATCAGAGACCTCCTCTGTTTCTGCTGGTAGCTAGCACTGTGCCATTAGTGTCTGTAATCTGGAGAGCTCGAGTGGGGGCAGGCAGGAGAGGAGGATTGCCAGTAGTTGTTTTTTTTTGTTTTGTTTTGTTTTTTTAAAATATCTCCTGAAAAGCCGATAGCGAGAGCTGGAGAGGAACTGCTGTGGGCTGGTTAAATATCTGGGAGATGGTTTGGCTGTGGCAGCTGATGGCAGTTACGTAAGGTGTGTAAGCACATTACATAAGCGCTCCCCGGCGCTCCAGGTCACCGGCTGCTCTTCCAAAACTCACCCCCCCACCTCTCCCCACCAGCCTGAAACCAGCCCAGAAACGCTCAGAAAATGGGCATCTACGTTATTTCTGCAGCAGTGGCAGCGTGCTTGCGTGAGGTTATTTATGTGAGTCTATTCAAGAGAATTATTTGAAAGAAGAACAAAATCAAATGCCCATAAGAAATTAATTGAATGCTTGAGTATCGGTTTCAAAGAGATCATACACAAAAGCTTGTACTGCAGTGGAATTTATGTCAATGCTGTGTTTGATATGGTGGGGAGTTTTTAGGTCCAGCAGGAAGGACCTGCTGTTTATATACAGTCCAAATAAACATTTCTCTGCATCTGGGAAAAAAGAATCGCAGCTCAGCTTTTGCAAGCTTTTTTGATACTGCGTGAAATTTTCTGTAGATTTAACTGCACTTCTCTTGCAAACAGAAGCACGGATAATTCTCTAGGGGGAAAAGAAGAAAGGTGGGGAGAAATCCACTGAGGCGTTTTTAATCCAGCACAGTTTAAGATCAAGACCAAAAGGCGTTTGATGTTGATGAACCTTTTCCACCCTCTGAAGCACATTTTTCTGGTATAAGATCTCAACTCTCATGCTTTGGTCAGATAGCTGCAGCCCCTTCTTGACAGCGTGCCAGATTTAATTTATATTACGGGTTAGATGGTTGAAATCCTTGTGTTTACTAACGATAAGAGATGATAGCTCTACAAAATGTTATCTTCTCCTTAAGTTATTGGTAAGGTTGATTTCGGCCTTGCAGCAGAGTACTCTTTTTCATGCTTCAGCCTCCTCTCAAAAACAGAGGCAGCTGTAGGTCAGAACCTTCTTGTCCATGAAACAGGGAAAAAAGAAGGTGTGTAGACTGACTTGCTAAGTGAATTGAAGGAAATTATGTCCCTTGGTAGTCTAATGTTAATCACTGACCTCCTGTGGAAAGCTTTCTGCTATTTTGGGCTGCTGGCTGGTCCTAGAGCAATCACAGCTTTCCATTAACTCTACGAAGAAACATTTGACAGAAGTTGCTGCAGCCAGTTTTCCAATTTCAGCGCCGTAAAACACATTTTGTCATCTCACAGTTGCTGGGATCTCACTGATTAGTTTGTGAGCATCTCCTTTTCGCTTCATTAGTGCAAACTGAGTTTTGTGTCTTTTCCTGGAGGAAATGACCATTTCACACACTCCTCCTGTCCACGTGGTAACTCCTTGCTAGTGACTGGGAGTGAGATCTGTGGACAGTTCTTTGAAGAATAATTTCTTTGAAGAATAATACGTGTTGTAGTAAGTAACAGGTTGTTCTTCAAGTTGTATAGCCTGTGTTCATCATGCTGCACTCATTATTCTTTGCCTCAACAGTTTTGTATCTTACTGATTTCTCATTGATAAAGAAATGAGGAGCTGGTTGTTCATTCTCCAGTTGGGACTTCAGGACAGCCAGACCACAATGATCATGGGTGTCAAGTGTATCACCAGCAAAATCTATATGACAATATAACTTGAAGAACAAGTTAAAGTAAAATAGTGTTTCTAGCATTTAGTTTGTAGGTAAATGAGGGGCAAACGAGTTAGCTCAGTGTTGTAGTTCTGTACATCAATCTGCAGCCAAGCTCTGACCTGTATCTGACTAAAGAAAGAGTCCTGACTGTGAAATAAATGTGGTTTGTGGAGATTGTTTGGTATAAAAATGGTCTCCTCCCCTTCCTACCCTGTTCTTCTCTCAACTTTTGTACCTGCTTTTCTTAATACTTTGTCCCTTTGCTTTGTTCTGAAAGGGTTTTTGTCTTTCTTCATTTTGGTGTGTAGACTCTTCTAATCTCTTCAGTTTTGCATTTTCTTTGTTTTACTTATCTTAACGCTTATAACCTCCACGGTAGAGACATTGTTAGGCTGTAATGCAGTGAGCTTCTTGAACCTGATTTAATAAACGTACTCTTTGCCTTGTTGCAGTTCACCCTGAACTCTAATCAGCTGTTAGGCATTTTAAAGTCCCTGTACAATGAGTATTTAGAAAACATCCGTTTATTTGTCACTATGAGTGTTCCACGGCTCTACACACAGTGACAATGGAATTAATCCAGGAAAGGAAATGAGCTGAAAAAAGTCATTTAAGTACCCATGCCAGCCTTGCTCCACCAGGCAGTTTGCTTACATTGATTATATTAGGACACAAAGAAAGAACTAAGGAAGAAAGGAATCTATTCTGAATTATGCTGTTCACTCATCACAATATTCAGCATTTGAACAAAATCTCCCAGCCTCTCAACTAGATTAAATTGCATTTAATATAGCCTCATTTATACACACATTTTGGTTATAGCACTCAAAATACTCAGTGCATGAAGGCCTTCGTTTCAATAGGAACAGAATGTGCTGGTTGGGAAAGAAAGCCTGGTGCAAACAAAACTGAATGCTGAAACCTGAAATTGAAAGTTGAGGGAGGTGGAGGAGTGACAGGAAAGGTAGTTGCACATGGCACACTCATAAGATGTTCCTTCGTTTGATTTTTAGTTTCTCATTGATACCAAAATCAAGCGATTTCATTGTCTTCACAGCAGAAAAAAATTCTATTAGAAGTACATTTTAGTTTCCCTAATACACTAATTCCTGTGCATGTGTACATGTCTTTATACACCCACATGTGCATAGAGGCCTGTGCACAGCCATATGTCCTTTATAACTGTTTTTTGGTGATACTGAATCAGCCTGTCAGTGACAATTTTGATAGTAAATGTGATACTGAATCATTCTGTAGCTGCTTTATTTAACTTTTATTTATTATTTCAAGGTTTTCTAAAGTAGTATTTTTTTTCTCCTCTGGGTATATGTGCAGCTAATGGCCCTGATACTGCATATGTGGAAATAAAATATATGTGGAAATATAATTTTATCTGTGTGAGCTGTTCTGCCTCCTGTAATATAACTCAAATGTGTCTTTTCGAGAGAGAAGTGCTGCAGTTTGATTAGAAAGGCTAGGCTGGTCATGTGAAATTTTAAATTATATTAAACCCTGGAATATTGGAGTAGAGTCTGGTTTAATTTCACAAACTGGGAATAGAAGAAGGTCAAACCAGCAATTCTTTTACAGCTGGGTGGAAACCAGTTTCTGAAGGCTGGATTGATGAATGAATGCTCTGCGGTTGTGCTTTGTAACTGCTCAACTCAAAAAAAGGAAGAAATTACAGGGACGTGGTGAATCTGTAAGCAATGTGAGATAATACAATGTTATTTTTCCAAACATGGCTCAGTTAAAATAAAAAAAAGCATCATTGCACAAATGTGATGAGCTCGACGTTTATATTGCTTTGAGAAGGTGCACATTGCTGGATAAACTTTGTGCACTTTTATACACTTAGGGCATTAACTACATCAGCTGTTGGACAAAGGACAGCATTTCTGTACTGTCTAAGGACGGTCTCAATGTCTGGTATATCCACGTGTACAGGTACTTGTCATACACCTTAAATTGCTGACGTCAGTGGATAAGTGCTGAAGTTAAAGAGCCCTGTGCATGGGAGAAGGAAAAAATATTTTAATGTAAAACTCCTATAGCTAGGTGGAACTATTTGTATTGTAATAGCATTTTGCTATCATAGCTAATATAATTAAAATATCTGCAAATAATATTATATAGACATACTGGGAGAATTTGCTTTACCTATGGTAGTCTCCCCTACCTTGAAGTTAAGCAGAAAAAGAGGTTCCTCTGGAAGATAATTCAGAGGAGGAACCTAAATTTGGGTTATGGGTGATCTATGAGGGAACCTACCCCTCTCTGTTTAACTGTACATGGAGGATCTCAGAACAAGTCTGCCTTAGGCTAAAGTGTGAATATCCTTATGGATAGACACCAGCTAAGAACTTGGTCCACAATATAAATCCTGCTTGGAAATGAAAGCCTTTATATTTTGACCAAGGAAGGGACAAAATTAGATATGTCATCATTTACTTGAGGGTGAATAATGGTGCCCATTAACACAAGACTGGATTTGAGCTTCAGAAAATGTATCATCCCTATCAAAGATCCTGCTTGGTAAGGCCTATTCGTGTCTTTCGTTAAGCTTTATTTGAACAGTATGGCTTGACCAGAATGGATGAATGGAATATCTTTTTAAGTGGTAGTCCTCATTTTTAAAAATACTTTATCTAAAGATAGATACATATTAAAAAATCTATGCATGAAACTAGGGCATGGGGTGTTTTTGCTTGTTATCCTGTTTAATTTTTTTAATAAATATCTTAGATCAGTTTAAAGAACGCTAGGACAAAAATTATTTACATGCACGTTTGTTTATGCCTAAAGGTCTTTCTCACTTTGAGGTTTGTTTCCTCCATTATCATAATCACCCTCTTACGCAGAAGGAAAGTCTACAGTTGCCTTTCCTGCAGAATATTACGCGGGAATGACGTAGTTCACCAAAGGCGCTGCAAAAAAACAGTCTCTGTTTTAATCTGAAGAACTGCTGCACCTGTGGCAGGTATAAAATTAGCAGCTGGAAATTTGACTTCAAATCGACTGAATCCCTTGAAATGATCACACGGGAGAGCAGCCTTTGTTTCCAAGGCAACAGTCAGCCGTCTTCCTAAGGACACGAAAGGTGTTTAAATGACAAAGTTGGCTTCAGAGAACATCTTACTAAATTTAAATTCTACATTCATTCAGGATATCTGGTACTACAAAACTTCCATAACGTGGAGTACAGCCCTCAGTACCTCTTTATTCAGTCATCAGAAGAACTCACTCCCACAAAATCTAGTCCCTTCCCAACACCTTATTCTAAATGTGGTACAATTCATGCTGCATTTCCAGTTTCTCACTGTGGCTATTACAGGAGACAAGTAGTGATATCTATAGCTACGATTATCTAATACTTTCTGTTATATTCAACTACAATATTAGAATCATAGCAAAAATTAGACTCTGGAGGATGTGGCAAAAAAAAATAAATCCGGTATTTGGCAGATCTGATCACGGTTAGATCTAATGAAGAGCTTTTAGCTCCCAGAAGAACATGGTCATGACGACTCACTAATGCCTGATCATGATTTTATGAAATGTTGTTTATACATAAAAAGTTATTTTTCAGGATATTTTTTACAGCTTGGAGAGCTTTTTCCATACCTGTATGGCAACATGAAAGATCAAAGAAAGATTTTAGAGGGAGAAGCATCAGCAAGGAAACACTGATGGTGTTTCTTTGGCAAAGTGGTGAGAAGAGTTGGGTCTCCACGTCAGAGCGGAGGAAGGGGATGAGGAGCAGATTATGAAAACTCTGAAAGTCAGAAGTTTGCTTCATGTTTTTCCCCAGTAAGCTGGAGAGATTGATAATGAAGTGAAAGAGAGAAACTAGAAAGATATTTTTAACAGTGATAGTTATAGTTGTTTGGTTTTTTTTAATGGAAGAGAGGGAAGAATGAATGCAGGCATAAAAACAAAAATTCAGCTGACGTGGAGATAGAGGAATTTGGTGTTGGGACAGGTTTCACATTTGCAAATGATTCTTTGCTCTCTAGCTGCATGTTTTATTTCATGAATGTGCAGATTAAAATTCTCAACACATTTTGGAGATTTGTCTAGCTTGTTTGGGAAACGAAGAGTAGATTTGCAAAATAAGGATCTGGAGGCAGTACTATTGGGGAAAAGCTATTTAGTGAATAATGTAAGTACTTCGGCAAATCCTTGGAGACAGAACTCTGAAATTACAGTTTCTAATTCCATGGAAACATATTAACTTGAAATTGTAACCTATTTAATTCTCTTTATATGGTAAAGATTGGTTTGTTTTGGAGGTTTATTAATCAGGAGAAGTACTTCTGTGAGAGCCGTCATAATGGTTTTAAAAGCCTCAATTGTTTTCTAAAATTCAAGTATTAAAACCTGTGTGGCTTTTCTGTTGAGTCTAAATGGTGAAATGTAGAAATCTGTTTCGCTTCATTACTTTTTGCAAGAGTCAAGAAGCACAAAAGTCCTCAGCTGGAAAAATCACCTCAACTCCACTAGATTGGAGAGCCTCCTACTCTCAAGAGATCTAGCCCAGAGGTGTGGGTTTTTGTGGTGATGTTTGATGCTTAAATGCCTAATGTTGTGAAAGACCTTCTCAAACTTAAGCAGCGTTAATTATCAATACCAAAATGGGGAGTGAGGTTTTGTTAATGATACAATGTTTGTAAAGTGGGACTAAAGTAAGAAGTATTAGAATTAAAGGGAACTTGCCAAACCACAGTTCTGCTCTTTGCGCTAGGGATCATTATTCAAGGTTTCACTGCAATTTTTATTCCCCACAATATTCTTAATTCTGTGATAAGTGAGATGATGTTTAGTGAGTGAGGTAGCTTGACCTAGATTTACATTTATTTTCACTGCTTAGTGGCAAGGTGAATACTTTCTTCTCTGCTTAGACCCGAACTGCTGTTCCTTCATTTACGTGCTGTTTATTATTCAGGATACACAGTTCTTTAATACAGGGTATAGAGCACAATCTATACTTAAGCGGGGGAAATCCAGAATTGTCTTATTTGCAAATAAATGGTAGTTCTGTGTAAATCTGGGATCATCAAAATGGCAATTACACTCACTACCTTTTGTTTCTCCGCTGCCTGCTTTTAATGGATTCTGAGTTGTGAAGAAGGCAGGGATTTTGCAGAAATAATGTATGATAATGTAATCAGAAGCCCAAAGTGGGATTTTCAGAATTGACAGTGGATTAGGTGTCTAATTTCCACTGTCTATCACTCCAAGTTATGTGTGACCTTTAGAAATCTTTGAAAAGTTCACCTTTCATTCATTTCGGTTGCCAAATACGGAACTGAATCTATGCTGTTTATAACCTTTGACCTCAAGTAACTTTTATGAGACTAAGAGTGATTTTGAGGTGTGCGTCCTCCATACCGATCCATGCTATCCAGGTGTTACAGCTGCAAACAACTGGAAAGCTTTTAACTTCATACAGCAGGTGAAGTCCTGTCTCTTGAAGGTTGCTGGACTGCAGAGAGGAACTCGCAGTGACCTCTGAAGAGGCAATGTGCATTTCTGATTCCCTAAAACAAGCTGATGAGCGTTTTCGTGCTGTGTTTGTAAATGCGTTTGCACTCTAAATCTTGTTTCATTACAAGGCTCTCCTATTTTGTATGTTGTGCAGTGCGATTGTTCGCAATATAAGGAAATCAGCAAACAAAATACGAAATTACTTTGTCCTGGGAGGCACGATTCCATAGTAATCTAGATTCTGATGAAGCAGCTAAGTGTTTAATATTCTAAAATGTTTTCTCTAAGACCTTTCTCTTCATTGAGCTGCCTGGTGCTCATCAGATGCTGCATTTGATGAAAAAGGTGGTTTGATACATATAAAAAGGAAGATGCATAATTATTTATTGAGGTATGACTACTTGAATTTCCCATACATTCAAAATAGCCTGAAATGTTTGAAAAAAGACTATAATGCTCACTTCTGAGGCAGTCTTTCTTCTGTCTGTTTATATACTATATCGTCATTTTTTTTGGTGGCTTTCTATGCTTTTACATGTTTCAGAAATGTCAAAGTTGTATAGTAAAAAGGCTTAGAGTAGCTTCCAAATATAAATAAGCTTAAAAATAAATCCTGCAAAAACTGCAGTGATCCATTTAATAAAGTACCCATTTTTGTAAATGCCCTGAAAGGAGTGGGTGAAAATAGTGTGACACATCATGTGGGCTTAATCTGTTTCGTATAAATTTGCTGTGAAAGCTCTAGTTCAATATAGATAATGTGCAATCTGTTCCAAACATCCAGTTGTACAATAAGGGTAATTTGTGGGAGACAGTTATGGATCTCAAGAGCCCTTTCATCATTCAGAGTATTGAATTAATCTCCTCCTAAATGCTCATTCAGAAAGTGCCAGAAGACTGCTCTGTTTGGTTGCCATGGCAGATATTATTCTCCTGGCTCCTTGGAGAGCTACATTTCTATAAACTGCGAGTGTTTTCAAGTTTATCAAAGCAGTAAGCTGTAGTTACTCTGATTTTTGTTGTTGTTGACAGTTAACTTCTGTCGTATGCTCACATTAATTCTATTCTTTAAAAAATGTTCTAAAATGTCTTTACCTCCTTGCTCTCTAGAACAATAACTTTCCTCTGGAGACAAAGGCTGAAAAAGTATTTTGCATGTAGAGTCTTACAGTCTTTTTTAGATGAAAATAAAAAGAAATCAGAAAATTCAGTACCTTTATGCTGAGAGATGAGTGAAAATGGTAGAATTCGCTGATAAATGCAGGTCGTAAGCAGGGAAGAGAATGAAAATACTTTTTGCAAGTTTGTATGGAGGCAGATACTGTGAAGGAGATTGGACTGGTTTCTTATAGAATAAACTTTTCCGTTTGCATGTTCTCATGTCACACACAACCTGCTTATGAGTAGCAGGACTGATGAGGCCTGATTTCCTCAGGATTTATGTTCTGTCTTTACTGAACCTATACACAGCTGAGCGCAAGTCCTGATTGAACACCTGGCGGCCACTTGGTGGACAGTAGAAGAAACTGAGTTGTGTTTTCAGTGGTAGGATCTTGGTTTGGATTTCCCTTCATACCAAACTACTAATTTTCATAAAATGAAGAGGCATTTAGTATCCTTGAGACCTCTGCAAATTGATAACTTTTGGTTAATTGGTAATTGGTCAGCCGATTCCAACAGAGGTTGGAATACCAAATTGGTAATTTGGTTGTTGACCACCACTGAAATTCAGAGACTGGCTTGAGCTTTAAAGGAGAATTATTTAATAATTATTCTGTAGTGATACATCCTGTCAATTCAGGATTTGGGCTTATGTTTGTTGTTTGCTTGTCCAGATGCCTGTTGCAATGTGGAAGTGCACGTGCTTTGAGCGCTTGAGATTTTTATTTTCTTTTGATGTTTTGGTTACTTGGGATAATTACACTCAATATAAGCCTATAACTAGGGAGACTAGCTGGCTAACCAGTCACCAGAGTTTGCAGTGAGGCCATTGCCTGCAGTTACCCAGGTGCACACATCAGTATTCAAATTAGTGTTGACATCACAGAAAATTCAGTGATCCTGAAGTCTGAAAAGTAATCTCCTGTTTTGCTATAACCACATGACCAAACTCTCCCCTTTCAGAGGCATCCAGAGGCAAAGCTGTTCTTGGTGCTCCTGTGTTTGCTGTGCAGCTGAACGACTTTCTAACTCCTCATCAGCTGTGAATAAGTGGGAGGACACCGCTTTAAATCAGTGACAACATGAATGATTGTATGGACAGGCATTGAAGGGAGAAAAGGAAGCCACCCGCTAGTCATTGGAGCTGTCACAAATGTTTTGTGGATATGCAAATTTACCATTTACCTGCTTCCAAGGACAGGGCTTTATATAAACTCTTCAGGTACCGGATAAGCAAAACAGAATTCATGCTCTGCTCTATTATGAATATGCATCCACAGTGTGAGAACGCATAAGGGTAGCATGTGTTAGTCGTACTGGGAGGTGACATTTAGTGTGTGTACAAAATGTGAAAATATTAAGAACAAACCAGAGGGGAAGGCGGATGTTTAGAGAATTGGGAAATTCAGAGTCGGATGATACATCATAAAGCACTTGAAATGGATGTATAAAATACATTCATTACCATTGCATTTTCTCTTTAAATCAGATTTCTTTCTAGCACAGAATTGGGGAAAATGCCATTCTGGACAGAACCTACATGTAGTTCAGACTGCCAGCAAATCTGTTATAGACCATCTCATTGAAACAGCTGAACTATGAAATTAATGAATTGTGAAGTGATTAAACCAAGAAAAACGAATATAAGAAGGTTAGTCACACTAATATGAGGGGTTTTTTCAGTATTGAGGCAAAATAGGGAGCACGTTAAGTGGAACAAATGAGGCCTGATGTGTTCATGAAGAACGTTGTTTGGGTTTTTTTAAAACCTGAACATCTGCACCAGTCATCATACCAGCATTGCCCGTTCTTTCTCTCATTCTCCTGGGGTACATCAGAAACACAGCATTTCTGCTGCGTTGAAAAGCAGCAAGAGCTGACATTTGGGAAATGTGAGAGGTTTTTGTGTTCGAAGAAAGATGGTTAGGGTCAAAGGGCGCGTCAGCCTTTAGTTGGCGTGCAGCATCCTTTTCAGTTAGCACGGGGAATATCTTAGATTCTCTTACTGTGCATTTGCTGAGCTGAAAGTAACCATTTTTTATTACTCATACAGAGGATGGGATGGTGTATGTTTAACAGATTATAAAGTATTAAAATGCATTCTGAGGTAGTTTAGAAAGTCGATAACAGTGGAGTTCCCTTAACCTTCTCTTCCTGAAATAAGTCTTAAACTTAAGTGTCTGACATACATATTTTTGTCAGTTCAATGTAATATTCTTAAAGGAACTTTTTGAAATCATGGGGCATATACTGTAGCTTTCTATAGGCAGACCTATGTACATCATTGTATATGTATCAGACTTGGTATTGCTGGGTTATGGAAGCAGTATTACATTGATGCTCTTGACTTATTTAATAAGAGACTGAAGTCTTCAATATTCAGAGGGAATTTTCATAAGGACTACATTCATTCATGTACATGGAAAGCATCATATTAGCTATTATATAAATAGCTGTATGCTTAAACAAAAGACTAAGTTTTCCTGTGTGTAGTCTCAGCATCGGTTCTCTCTGATGTGCAGAAGAATTATAAGTGACATGGCATGCAGTGATAGGTAGCTCATATGCAAAAGAGAGCACTGTTTAGAGCAGGTCTTTCAGGGAGATAATGTCTTTTTGCTTCTGAGAAGCAGGCTGTCAGGAGGTTTTGGTGGTACTCTTAGGCTCTGCATACCAAAGTGTGCTTTTTAAGATGCCAGCTCTTATAAACGGATTAAAGAAGCCAGGAGGAAAGTATCTGGCAAAAGAACTAAATTCAGATAGATAGTTTTTCAAGCCATATTGTATTTTAAAGTTTTAGTAAAATAAATAAAAATAAAATGGAAAAGCAGAACTAGAAACAAATGGAATATTTTATAAGTTAAGGTACTATAGTACTTATTTTCTTTTTTTTTTTTCCTTTTCCTTTCTATTGATAGCAGCAAAACTTCAGAAATAATTTTGGAGCATTATACTCCCTGTAGTTTGCTAGGTTATTCACCCAGTAATAGGTGTAGGGTGCACTGCTTACGGCTATATATCCTGTAAGATGGATTTAAAAGAGAAAGATTTGCTTTTGTAAGGAGCATTTGCAGAATCTAAAGTTTAGTTGCCCTGATTTTTTTCCTCAATTACAGGTTTTGCTGCTTTTGTTTGTTTGTTTGTTTTAAAGATTACTTTATTTCTTGAATCTGTGTTAGGGCTGTGTAGCCAATCTATGGTTTTTTTTGTCTGATTCCCTTCTTTTCTTAGGAGATTCTTTTTTTCTTTTTATCTCCTTCCTTAGATTATAATAATACCATTCCTATTCCAGCATGCTCTCCTTTTTCTTCCTACTGACTCAACTTTATTTTCCCTTGGGAGATGCAGCTGGAACGTGTGTGGAGAAGCAAGCAGTCTGTGGTAGGTCACTTCTGCAGGGGCATTGCCTTGGGCCCAGCCATGGCTCTTCTTTCTTCCTTGTTATCCTGGAGCAAGGCTGTCCAGAGCAATACATGCTGAAGACTCTGCTGCAGAGGAGGAAACACTCAAAACGTGTCCTGTTTTGGCAGAAATTCTTACCTTGTCAGGCAGAGAATGTTTGGTAGGGTATTGGCTTATTCTGGAAGAAGAGGACAAGCCAGAATGGAGCATCTCCCAGATAAAACTCTGGGATTAATCAAAGGGGCAGTTGAGCAGAAAAGATAGAGAGGTGCAGGGAGTCATTATCTCCATTCAAGGAGGAGGAAAAAAAAAAAGGAGAAAAAATCAGAACCCTCAAAAATGTTCAAGATCACAAAGTAAGGATTTTTCCTTTCAGATACGAAACCATTTTTTGATACTAGGGCAAATGCTTTCTGTAGAGATTTACATAAGGACAGAGGCTGATGACATTTGATCCAAGGTAAGCGGAAGTAATACTAAAGCCATTTCTAAAAAAGCTAGGCAAAAAATGTGGTGGTATTTTGAGTGATAGTGTTCTAATGATGTCCACATTGGTTGATCAAACTTCCAGGGATGTGACCAATCATAGTGCCTTCAAAGATGTGTTAGGAGTTTAAATTTCAGTGCAAAAAAAATATTTTCAAGTTTTAGCAGACATGCATGCATGCTGTCTCCATAGCTTTTGATGGGAAAGAAAAAGGAAGAACTTGCAGGATTTAAAAAGTCTTCATAACTGTTTTGGTAAATCCCTGTAGGAGATGGTACGTCTGCCAGAATGGCTCACCAAACCCAGGTTTTTAAGATTCAGGTCAGACACTGAGACAAAAGAACTGTGTTTGGTAGGTAGCTATTTATATTGCAGTGTTTATATAGTTGTAGTGCCTACAGGGTTTTTGTTAAGGACTTCTGTTGCCTTAGTGCTCTGTAAAAATGCTCAAGTTCCTGGCCCAGAGGTCTTTTTGGATGGCTGTGCTATGTATGCAGGTCACCATCTGCTTGGCCATGCAGTTTCCGAAAGCTTTGTACAATTCTGACTGGGAACTGCTTTTAGTTACCTAGGGAAAGGAAGAGTAGAAAAAGCTTGGGTGCAAAGCAGCCCTAGCTGTTTAAGGACAATTTTACCTGCTGATGGAGGAGCAGGGCTGCCTGAAACAAAACAGGGGTTGCTGGATATTTGTTGAGGAGAAGCTCTGTTTTGGTGCCCTCTTTGCTTGAATAGTTTGAAATAAGTTGAAAACCCATGGAAGTCTGTTTCCCTGAAAGGATGGGGTTTCTTACCAACATCTTCTTAAGTTGGTGGATTTTTTCAAAAGGTAGAATACATATACATACACATACGCATATACAGTTAATTTGCTAAATAGGTAAGTTTCTTTTGACTTGGTGCTTCCTGTTTCTGACTTGAGACATGCTATCAAATTTATGGTTAGTATGTCTCTTGAAAAAGGCTTGGTAGTCTTTGAGGAGACAGAAATGTCTATTCTTACTACATTTTAACTAACATTTAGTACCTAGTGTTGAGGTAAAACATTAATGAAAATGAAAGACAGATGGGTTTGAGCTGATGGAAGTACTGTTGAGCAAACCCAGAATTTGGCTGGCCTGCCAAGTTGGGAAACTCTTAAGTGGCTAAATTAGGCTCACATGTGGTAAGAAGACACCTTTCTTCTGCAGGTGGGACACACCCTGAGTTTCCTTTACTTGTTTTTAACTTGGTGATGTTGAAATTATCAGACCGAGCCATTAATTAGTTCATCCAGTTACTTCTTCTCTGGGAGCAATCAGTCCTGTTGTTTACATTAGAAGTGAACAGAAGTGTAGTGAAGACTCCGTTTTGTTGCATAAATATCAAATACAAGAGCATTTATGTGGATCTTAGTAGTTCTGAGTTGTATTTTATTTTGACTGATGAGGAGAAGTCAAGAAGAGAGATTCACTTATTCCCCAACACAGGGCAAAGGCTTCTCTTCTTCTTTTTAGTCAAACCCCTGTGGATTCTGTAAGAGAGAAGAATTTGTTAAGGTGTTATTTATATATTTTTCCCAATATTATTTGTGGTTATTTCCATGTCACAGAAAGATCAAAGAAAGTCAAGAAGCAGGTTCAGTAGATGGCAGTTTCAATGGGAGCCATTTCTTTGATCAAAAGTTGACAAGATTGCAAAATTCAAATATAATTATTTGAAGGTTATTTTTATATGAGATTAATACTTAGTAATCTAGAGTAACATGTATATATTTTAAATTAATGCTTAATGCTAATGAGTCTTTAGGGTATACTGTCTGCTGAAGAACTCCTTTGCTGATCTGAAGTGTGAATCCCCATAACATTATGGCAGCAATATTGGCCAATTTCCAGATTTCACAGGTTACAAATGAGGAGGGCATCAGGAAGAGAATTCTCAAGGTAACAAGAACCAAAAAAAACCCCAACATTTGGGAAACAAAACCTAACAGCCTCCTGTTAACATTTTTCATAATGCTCCTTTAGATACAAGCATTATATGGACACTGCTCATTCCCTTGAAACTGGCGTTGTTAAATTCTTCTCTATTTGTTCTGCTGTGTGTGTATGAATGCATTTTCATTACATTTTTTAATATAGGTATGGATGCAGTGTACAGGTACACAGAGAGAGAGAATGAGAATCTGTGTGCATGGTATTGAGTTCCTTTAGTAGATGCACTCTTACCCTGGCTTATTGTAAACCACAGCCTGTAATTCCATTTCTTTTTACTGGGCATACTCTTTTCCTTTGATGTATGTCTTTGCAGCACTAATAATTACTATTATTTCCTATTAATATGGAAAATGATGCATGCTCTTTTTTTCTGTGTGAGAGACGTTAGCTTTAGATTATTGAAGGCATCTTTTGCTACGGTTGTAAATTATTATTCCTTTAGGAAAGAATGTGACTGACTGCCACGGGTTTTGCAGTTCTGTTGATCCTATAGTAGTATATGGAATTTTCACTCTTGGCTTTCTGGTTGTTTCCGGTGCCAGAAAGGAAGCATGAGCATGTGAGCACTGACATATTGTCAAGCTCAAAGCGCAGAAAATGGATTTCTGCAGCTTGTTAATATTTTTTTAATTATTTGTCATGTCCCTGCTTGTGTACTTTATTTGCCCTGAAGGATCTGTGGAAATGTGTGTTCACCTTCCATCTTATACCATCACATCAATTTACAGTGAATTATCTAGGTGACTCACTGGATAATATTAACTCACTTTACTGATGCAAAATCATATGATGTCTTAAACATTTATTTAGAGTCCTTTGACAACTCTTGCTAACATGTTTTTTAAAATCTGTTTTGCTTGACAGATTTTTGTAAAGGTCTCACTATAAAATTGAAAAGACAACTTGTATTTTCTGACAAATGGTAATGTATGGTTTTTCTATAGCAGTAGGGCAGAGTTTTAATGTGCTACAACTAATGTATTGAAGAGAAATTATTTTAAATACTTGCAGTTGCATGCTAGATGATGTATTTCTTCTTGTGATAGGTTAAGATTGAGAAATGGGAATGTGATGGTACTGGTAACCCAGGCTACCCAGCAAAAGCACTTTGCAATGTCTAAGAAACATTTCAAAGCTAAACCTTGAGGTCCGATAGAATTAAATTAGTGTGGCAATTTACCGTGAATCACAATGGTTGATCCCTCGGTGCGTGCTGATGCTGGCACCATTAGCTCCAATTTCCACTGAAGCAAAAGAAGGTCAGCCTCGAACGGAGCCTGGATCCCAGCAGCCGTACGTATCGGTGCAACACATTTATTTCTAGGCTCAGGTTGTTGCCAGGCTTTATCCGGCCACTCAGAGCAGAGCAGCAGAGCTGCTATGGAAGGGGGTGATGCTAGGGCAGCAGAACACAGGAGAGGGAAACAGCAAGGGAAGAATAAAGGGAGTAAAGTGCTTTAATAAAGAAAGCAAAAATACTTTGCAAAAATTAAAAAGCGGCGGGGGGGAAAGGAGTGTTGCTAAAGCATATGAAAAGTGATTTATTCTGTGTGTGGAAAGGCCACATAAACGTGTGGTTCATGTTGAAAAAGTAGACCAGTCGTTTCATTATGCTTGCCCATCTTTGCAATTATTTAAGTTTTATTTGGAAGGTAACAGCGTAACACAAAGTTCTAAACCTAAAAATTACAGTGTTATTAAAGGCAATTCTCACAAATTTATATGTTTTATGTAATACAAGTAATCCACTTATGCCTTAATGTATTATTTTGCACGAAATCTAAGTTAACAGGATTCTAGGGTTGACCAGGCTTGAAAATAATAAAATTAAGTAGTTAGAAATCAGTCCTACATTTTTCCAATCTAAACCTCATCCTAAAAGGTTTTCCCGTAATTGCCCAGTCACACAATGTAGGTTGTTCCAAGGCACTGAAGGAGATCTCAGAGTACACGCTAATGTTCAGCGTACCTACAAATTGTTCTTTGTCTTTGTGTTACAGAGCTACTTGAAAATTCCCATCTCTTCAGCCTGCAAATAGTAGCTATTATACAGCTTTAATTTCCCATAGCTTGCTCTTTATTGCAAAATAATGTCATAAGGCTTTGCAAAGAAATTACTGATAGTATTTGAGGCAGAAACCACAGAAACTTGTCAGAGCCCCTGATAGCCCTGAAAGGGGACTATGAAGGAGAAGCACCGGGGCACGGCAGTGCTGAGGAGTGCAGCAACTCATTGGTGCTATGTGCAGGGTTGTTTTGTTTTTCTGTTGAAAATGCAGACAGACAGACAGGAGATTTACCAATAGAGCACGACATCGCTCCTGAACAGATGTGATAAATGACCTGTGGCAAAGAGATTTTCTTCCCACTGATTTGTTGGGAAAAAGGAAAAGCGTTTTGTTCACTCGTAACCCAGGAAGCACAGAAAGGGAAAATCTGGCTGCGCTGAAGTGAAGGAGAACTTTGCCATTGCTTCAAGGAAACCAGACCTTTACCCTTTGCTAGGCTGTTTAAAATGACCACAGGCACAGCAGAGTAATTTGTAAATATCGTTATACCTATAATTTAGGGCTATGTCAGCTGTAATAACTTTACTCATTCTGAAGAAATGCAGGCTTATAAACTACCAAACCAACCTTTTACTCATTTTCAAAATATCTGTGCAAGCTCATTCAAGGTTTATTCTGACTCTCGTACTTGCTTATTAGACAACCTTTTGTAGTTCTTCAGGAGTGATGCTTCATACCAAGTTGTGCATCCTAAATGAAAATGGCAAGTTTAATAAGGTATTAAGGTAAGGTAAGGTATACGTGTCCTTCTTGTATGTGTTGTACGGGTTATGAGATCAAGGGTTTTTCTAGGCCCCAAAATGGCAATAAGCAGATGCCTAGAACAGAGCAAAGCGCAGGGCTAACATATATTTCCCAAAAATATTTTCCCATCCCCTGCCTGAGCTTAGTTCAAGAACTTCCTGAGCCGGATCAAACCACACATCCACCATAACTAATTAGAGTAATTGATTTTATCTGAATAGATAAATGGCTTTATCTGATCAGATAGATAGCAACTTACATATATTTTTTAAAAGCAGATCAATACCTGTAACTGATCAATACTTCTGCTTAGCCCAGTGTTTACCTAAGGGAAAACAACTGGCCTCATTTTCCATGTGTGCATGGTCTTCCCAAGGAGCAGGGTGCATGGTAGAGGAAAAATTTGCCTTTTCACAGGTGTCTTTGGTGGAAGAAGGAATTCTGTCACTGCCATTCTGAAAGTATCTGCAAAAGGACCTCTGATACACTTTAAAATTGGTAGCACTGATTTCTTCAGAATATTTCTAAAATTACTGTAACTAGCTATTGCTTACCAGCTCTATGTTGATTATTTTTCACTGGACTGGGAATAGGCAATAGCAGAGCCCCCCCCCTGCCAGGAAGCAGAAGACAACTTGTCATTGCAGAGAAAGACAAGGATGAAAATATATCTGGAAATTGTCTTGTAAGGACAAGTACTTGGGGCAGGAGAGCTTCTGCAGGGGAGGAAGACCAATAAGATCACTTGGCAGGTCCTTTCTGTTGCTGGCCTTGGATTCGTTGATCATCAAATTCTTGAGTAGAATTGAGAATAGTGCTTCTTCACCAAATAATTTAAGCATTGAATAGGTTTTCCTACTTCACTGCAGTGAAATGTTATTTTTTTGAATACTGTTGCACCAATAACTTCAGAATTAAGCTCACTTTCCATGCTGATATGGCAGATAAACAGAGGGACAAACTCCTTCTTAGAAAGAAGCTCCTTCAGAAGAGTGGTTGTGTTTGCTATGTGTCTGCCCAGCACTTAGTGTGGAAGTCTAATTTCTAAACGTTTGGTTGATGCTTCAAGTGTGTGTTAATATTTTCTACTTACCCTGTTCAGTTGTTCGATATTTGTTTGGTGTCATCTGATGTATTTTTCAGGCTGAAGTTTCTTGCCTGCTGTAAGACAGACTGAAATTTTGTACTTGCAGCATTGTGGCTCGTGTGTGGCAGCAGGACAGAGCACAGCCATGCACCTGTATCTGCTTTTTGTATCAGATTTATGCCACGGAAATGTCCAAAATTAGCGCCTGAAGTGGGGTGCTTAGCTTCAGATCTGGATTACCGATCTAGATTACCTCCCTGCATAGAGAAGTAAGCTGCTTTTTTGTTGTTATTTTTTTTCTTTTGGGAAGCCAAGTAGGGCTCTGTGTGGATCCACAGATCAACAATTTTGGAAAGAAGTGTGAGCCCAGGTTATAACTCGGGCTGTGCCTGCGTTCCAGTGATGGCCAAATCTGTGGCCAGAAAGTAACAGCATTGTGGAGTATTTCTTTTTTTGTCTTCTTCTGAGGATTGGGCATAATTCATTTTGAGAGACCATCCCTGCTTTTCACACAGCCTATTCCCTGCTGTTGCATGGATTACAAGATGTGTCCATACTCTTTGAATTTTCCTCTGTTCTTTTTGCGGCTTTAAATAGTTTAAACTAATCTTTTGTCATTTGTGTGATAGAAGTCGTCAAGGGACATTGGCAAAAGCTGTGTGGGTTTTGGCGTGTGCAGTGCCCGAACAGCTCTTGTGTGGTCTCCTCTGGGCTAATGCTCCACGAGGTGGGTTTGTGCACGCCAGGGAGGTTTGCGTCTATAACCCAGTAGGTCCCTCCCAGCCTTAACATTATCCAAAACTCCTGAGAAAATAAATTTTACCATAGCTCATCCTGAAACCATTAAAATATGGTTGACATGCATTAACCTTGGGTCAAACTGCACCCTTGAGCTGCAGTGAGGTCTGTTTGACCCAGGTCACAAAATCAAAGCGATGAGGGACTGACAGGCACAGATCTAAAGGGCTCTGTGCTCTGCCCTTCTGCTCCCACAAGGGATCAAGGTCACATCACTTGGGATGCTTTTGCATCATTGCTTTCGTAGATGTTCAATAGTTTCTGACTCCAAAATCTATTGGATTTTGCTGCTTATTGGGCGAGAGGCAGCTGCATAAGCCAAAGAGGGGAGCAGGATGTTTGCTGGTCTGGCATCTGGTTAAGGCACACGCTCTTCGTTAGGCGTTCAGACACACTGTGTAACGCTGTGCATTTATCTTTCACTTTCCATGGTCAGATATTTTAAAAAGTATGAACTAAAGATAAAAAATGTAAACGTTCTGAGGGTCAGAATACACAAGCCATGCTCCTGAAGAAAATACTGTGGTACAATCTAATGTGGCTTCTACTTTTACTTCAACATTTTTGTGTTATCTACTGAACTAAAATAAGGTTGAGCAAAGGGTGACTAATACTGTAAGAATATAGCGGTGAGTATTAATTAATACTTTGCAATTTAAATCAGAGACAATGTGTAGTAGATCAGAAGAAAATCTTGGGAAAAATCTCCTACAGATGGGGTTGCTTCGTCTGCTATGGCTCACAGCGTCATTAATCAGGCTCAGTGCTCTGAGGCATTTATTGTGTGGTTCTGCAAGTTCTCCCGACTCTGCACCTACTGATTTTGCACATGTACTGTTTCATTGACACCAGCCTTTTGCACTTACTGTTCTGCCATGAATTAGGTGTACAAGAAAGGAAAGAAGAAAATTGTATTTTTGCTGTCTGCTGTTACCTACTATTTGTTGTAGCAGGCGCCCACTCCAGATCTGTAGAGTCCAGGCTGACTTCTCTGCCACAATCCCATTTATGTCTTTGTTATCTTCAGTTTAAAATTCTTCTCACCTCCTCATCAAAAATCTGCATTTTGGCTGTTTAATGCTCGCGTATGGATTTTCTTTATGGAGAGTGGTTTTCAGTGGTTTGCAACGTCACTGGGCCGTTGGCCTTGGGTCTGGTAAATACGGAAGTTGTGAAATTGTTCCTCCAAGTCTTTTATATTACTTAAGTAGTGGGGGGAACTGATTTCTGGAAATCAATAGTTTTCGAGAAGACTTAACAGTTGTACTGAGCGAGTTACCAAAACCAAGCACTTAGTGTTATATTGTGGCTGTGTGGTATAACAGGAAAGTCCTGGGATTTATAAACAGGAGTATACTGGTGTAGAAGGTGTTTATTGCTACCATAAACAAGCACCAGTTGTCATCTCCAGCTATGGCAACTAAGATGTAGCTGAAAAACTGGTCAGAGTCAGAAATGAGGCTTAAAAGTTACCCCAAACCTGAAGTCCTTAAATTCCTTTGACTGCAGAGAGGGTTCAACACCACATGCAAAAACCTTGAGGGAAGGTTTGTGGTTCTGCATACAAAGTTAGCACAGCTTTCCATGTGATAATCAGTGAGGACAAATTTCCATTGAATAAGCTTCTACACAGAATGAAACGCTCGATGTGGAAGAGGCTCACTGAGTTTTGAAGTGGCTGTTAATTTGTGTCTCCTATAACTGGCTGGTACTTGCAGATTGAGCTGATACCATTCTTGCAGTTGTCAGCAAACAGCTCAAGGCCCAAAGAACGACCTTTGTTGTGACTGTACACTGTTAGGAAAGAATAATTTTAATAGATATCCATCATGTTTTTATGTTCTAATTAATTTGAGAAAGTAGGAGAGATACCATGTAACGCTATGTTTTATTTAAGCAGTAAACTGCTAATGAGCCATTCTACGTGGTGAATACAGGAGAAGCAGAAGATACAGTTGCTGATAGGAAACATCTGTCTTCGTGTCTTCTTATATCTAACTATATGGCCATTTACACGTCTGCTCCTCATCTATACAAATATGTATGTTGAGTATGCATATGGAAAAGCACCAAACCATTAACTCAGGAGCCATTAACTCCTGGTTTCATTGATTTTCCCTTTGAAATGCTTTTTATTTTATTTTTTAAAATTCAGGTTGTGGTTGAATTGTCATTAACATTAACACACACGCAGCAGTAAAATTAAGCATGGTTAGAGGCTGGCTCACCAGGACCGAGCATAACTGGAAAATTACCCTGTTCTGAGTGTTTGGTACAGAGCTCAGCAGGGCAAGAAATCACCATTAAGCAGACACCCAGAAGTGAGGAGAGCAGAGGCTGTTCAGCACCTGATAAAATGTTTGCTGTCCCATAGAAACCAAACAGGAAAGTGGAAGGTATTTGATTAGATTATGAGCGTGTGTGAAACAGGCACTGGTGACAGCAGAAATGCTGGGTTATCTCTGCCATCCCCTTGTGCAGAAAGAAAGAAGGTCTCACCAGTACCAGTAACTGCAGTCAGTGCCCTTGTGAGCTAAAATTTGTGTTTCTGGTTGCAAAGGAAGCAGCCCGATTCCCAGGCCTGGTATGCAGCTCTATTTGTTGTGTGAAAGTATGTTATGTTTTATTAAGTGCTTTCCAAAAATCTAATGTTGCGATGCACTGAAATTGAATTAATTGGTAAAGCCTATTTCTAAACCACGTTGAAGAAATTTTGCTGTTTCCACTGAAAGTTCTACCCAATTATATTATGCGTGCTTTAGAAAGAAACATAAACTTAATAAAATGGAGATAGCAAATCCATTGAATTACAGCAAATAAATATTTAGAGCAATTCCTAAGAGTAGCATTTTGGAATAAACTACACCATAGCCTCACTGCAATAAAGGAATATTAGTTTAAACATGAGCTTCGATGATTGTGTATCACATCCATAGGCTGCTGTTGCTAACGCGGATCATTAAATCACAACAGGAAAGATGCTTGGTGGGGCTGTGCCATCAGTTGTCATGCACCAGCCACCTGTTTTGCAAAGCATAAAGCTTTTGCTGGTGATTCTCAGCTGATAATATATGGTTTATTGAGTTTAACTCATTTCTGAACTAGTTCTGCTTAGTTTTCAGGGACTTTTAATACCCCTCAACCGAGCGTTGTTTGTCATTATGTATCTGGTAGGTTTGAAAAATGCCTCTTTGTAATACCTCTTTTTTAATACCTCATTTTCTATATTTTAAAAATACTACTTGAAACTTCCAAAGCAATGTATTTTTGATGGAAGAGTAGTTAACTCAGTCCCACAGGTTTGTCAATGGGCCTGTTGGGGCCATCAGGGGAATGGTGATATTAAATAAAAAAGAACCTTGTCACTTCCCTTTCTCAGTATCACAAAAAAATACACTCCCTTTCCCACATGTTGGCCTAGAGAAATATTTTCCCAGGAAAAAGGAACATTTCCTTTCACAGTAAAAGAAAAGAAAACTTAAAAATTCTTCAGCCTGAACGTGGCAAAGAGTTTCACTGTCAAATGGTGCTGCCACACGTTGCCAGCCAAAGCGATGGCTCTGAGGGGAACCTGGTGCTGCCAGGTACTGCAGAATATGTTTGGGAATTAGATATTACGAGGAAGAAATGAAATGCGCAGCTCTCGGTGTTCTTGCGTTGCTTGTGAATAATTTCCTGAAATGAGTGACTGCGTTTGGGCCAGCTTTGCCCAGGCCGTGTGTGCCATGGCAGCCCATGAAGCTGTTTTGAGAGGATTTTCTGCTCGCCAAAGAAGCTGGGAAATTGGTTTGTTTGTCGTGTATTTTAAATATAGTAGCATAAGAGAACACTAGCATAAGATTAGCTCGGTTAAAATTAGGAGGGCCTTCAAAAGCAAGTGACAGTAGTCCCACTTGTACAGAATTTTTGGACAGATTACCATCTAGTCATCATTAGTTGTCATGTGCTTGGGTTTTTTCCAGACTTTGGAGAGCCCCGCAGAAATCGGAGAATAAAAATACCTCTCCAGTTTTCTACATTCCTCGTCAATCCCCGTGTAATTACAGCAACGCTCAGAATTTAAGAAAATCATTGCAAAATAAGATAATTAGGTTTTAATTTGATGGATTAAGTTGCTGTCTTTTTACTGGTTTTACAGTAGGGGTAGAAGTCACTTCAGTTGAGGTGCTGTAGTTTTATACAGACACTTATTTAGATAAGTGAGTTGGGATGCAGAAGAGGAATCTGCATTCCAGCATTTAGCTATGGCTTTTTTTCTGAACTGTCGCTATGGAGAAGCATATAAATATTTGTATCACAAACTTAATTTTACTTCCCGTATAGATGGCATGGAAATAGGGATAAAAATGGTGAAGAGAAGTTGTTGTAGGTGGGTTTCATCATGCAGAGTAATGTTTTGGAAGGGGTTCAGGCACAGATTAGCAGCAAAGCGAGAAGGTGCTGTGTTGAAGTCATCTGGCATCTTTATGTTATGGGATAGCATTTGAATGAAAGTGTCCATGGTCATGGTGGCATTGGGCTGATGCTTGGATCTGATGACCTCAGAGGTCTTTTCCAGCCTTAATGGTTCCATGATTTTGTGTTTATGTTCAATTCAACAGCAAGAAAATAAAGAGCAATAGAGAAATACTGAGGAAGAGTATTAACATTTGTGCGATGGGAAAGGGGTCAGTGTTGCGCCTGTAGTTCATTGGCCTTTTAAGATGCCTCAAAAACATAAATATTTAAGGATAAATGACTTTCATGACTTTTCTAAAAATAAAAAAACCCCTCTACAGTATTGAAAACTTCACAGCGAACTAAAATTTTACAGTTGTAAGGAACGTACCTTAAATGTGCATATGCTTGGCCAGTAGGTGGATTCTCCCACAGACTAAGCAAATTACATTAATGTCTTCAAAATTAATATCTGCTGTAACAAGGAATAATTACTTCATCTATTTACTTATTTTTTTAATTCCCATTGTGTCTGAGATGCTGAGGTCACAGCCCTTCATTGTGGTGAGCGTTTTGCTTATCTGAAGTTATCTCAAAGAGCCATCCAAATAATTTACAACTACCAGAGCTCAAGCTGATTTTTTCGTGGAGTTTCATGATTCAGTTGGATTTGGAGGCGTCCTGTTGCCATTTTGTGTAATTACTACCACTGAATTTAGTGTAACTTTTCTTTCTCTTCTTTTTCGCAGCAAATGAAGCTGGCGGCTGAGTCGCTGAAGGAGGAGCAGTGAAGGAGGAGGAGGAGGAGGATGGCTCCAGCAGTCCCATGCGACCGCGGGCACTTCTTCAGCGCAGCTCTGTGGTGATGTGCAGCGCTCCCAGCGTGCACTCTGCCATCTCTTCAGTAGGTGGCACCTGCTTGTATGGGACTTGGTAAATATTCGTTGCCTGACACTGTAAAAAAAATAAGGTATTTTCTCCCGCTCTCTTTATTTCTTATATGCAACCATTTTTGAAGTTAACCCCAAATAAAGCACTCCAGCGTACGCTAGGGCTGGCTGAAGTCTGCCAGAGTCCACATGCTCCAAGTGATTGCAAACAGATCCTGTGAGCGAGCATCCAGGAGCTGAGGGGAGTTTTCAGCTGCAACTTTGTAACAGAAAAAAAGGTAGAATAGTATTTAATTCAGAGTGTACTGTCCCTTTCGGGTTACTGGCCCTTTTGCTCCTTTATTACGATGGCTAATCAATCCTGTGTTATTCAAGAGTAGCTACTATGTGCACATATGCAACATATAAAATATCTAAATTAATTTGCTAATGAAATAGCTATATGATCAGAGAAATATATGAACAAAAGTATTATAAAGTATGCGTTAAGTACTCCTGTGTGCTAGTTATCCAAATAAGCCCCAGCTAAAGCCTTTTCAAAAGCTGGGTAAAAAGCATTCAGTAGGAAACGGATTTCTGATCGGTAATTTATGAAGTATATTTATTTTTTAATTTACATTAGATTTGGGTCTCATTTCCCTGGATCATTGACTGCAGTATTGTATGAATGGACCTTCTGGTTTAAAGAACTGACAGATCAATTAAACTTAAGAGTTGATACACCAGCACTTGTGTATGCAGTAAATACCTGGTGGTTTTTTTCTTGCATTTCACAAAAAGGTCATTTTCCCAATGTGTCATTGTTTTTGGACAGTATTAGGACCAAAACCTGCAGCGTTTGCTGCTGTGACCTTGAGCTGGTTTATTTTCCCTTGCTGTGACCTCCATCTCTGGTAGCTGTACCTTACCTGCGTGTGATGCTTGCTGAGATGCTGTGTGGAAAAATCTGCTGTTACAATAATTGAGGTATTTGCCTACTTTGCACATTTTGGATTTCTGCCACAGGGCCCCACAGCGGAGTAACACAGCAAAGCCAAAATAATGGATTCTGTCTGGAATTTAAAATTAGCATTTCTCAAACCCTGCAAGCGTGACCCAGTAAAAAAAACGACTCAGTTCCCTTGGGAAGAGGAGCGAACCCATGCTGCAGCTGCTGTCTCTCTTCGTGCTTCTCCCACCGCGCATCCCCCATGCTGCTGCTATTTCAGGGGCGTCTCATGGGCCGCTGCTCCTCCACAGCCCATTCCTGCAGCCCAGGCTGTGGTTGGTGCAGGGATCTCTGAGGGAACCAGACCTCCCTTCCTATAACACTGCAGAGATCCACAAACCGAAGCTTTTTTGGAGAGGGGACCAGCATGTTCTCTGTGAAAGCTCCCCAGCTTTGCAGTTTCTTCCCCACTTTGATCTGAAGTAGCTCACATTTGTTCGGTTTTACTCGTCAGTGTTTTTGAGTGAGCAGCTCAGAAGAAGAATCTGTGGGAGGGGTTCCTGGCAGGACATGTTCTTGTGAGCTTCTCGTGGCTGTTGTGAAGGGGTGCTGCTGATTTGTGCAGGTTTTTGAGTTGGTGGGATTTGCTGATGGCAACCTTATCAGGTGTCTGGAGTAATTTTCTAAAACGAGTTAGAAAAGGAGTCGAGTCATGTCTCAGCTGTGATCATGTGAAAACAAATAAGCAGACTTCTGTAAAGCTGACTCTGTGGTTGTCCTTGTGCTCCTTTCATTCTGCCATTTTCTGTCGATGAAGAGGAGAATCTCTGGTATGGTTTAAGTACCTGGTGACATAAGTACCAGTAGCTGTTATTCTTGCTTTGGGCAAACCCTTTCACTCCTGCTTAATTTCCTTAGCTATAAATGGGGATAACACTGTTCTTTAGGTGGATTCTCCCACCTAAAAGTGGTAGGGATGGAGGAATTATGACCTTCCATAGTGTGAGTGAGAGAGAAGTACAGGAGTCCTTTGTTTCATAGGGATTAGCGTTTGGTCTAGATAGTGGGAGAGCTCGTTTTAACATCACAGATGCTACACAGTCATGACAGAGAGTGCTTCTGTCCCAGAGAGCATACACTTCAGCTTGCTGAGAAACGGTACCTGTGTATTGCCAAGAAATACTTTGTCACTGAACTGAAATGTAGCTCCTATTCCTCTCTTTGTCCTTTTACTGTGGGGGTTGCCATGTTTGATGTTGGATTTTGGTTTGGTTTTCATGCTGTCATCTATTTTCATTTCTCATTTGAGAGGGAAAAAAGTGTTTGTGTCTATGCTTCTGAGTGTCTGCATTGTTTTCTTTCTGCTGTAGGTGCATCTGTAAAAATTGTGGGATGCTAGGGACGAAACTTACAAAAAGCTGTCAAATGACAATAGTAGAAAGAATAAATAAGTTATTTACCAGTAGCTGCCATTCACAAGCTGCGAACGTCTCTTCCTAGTCTGGGTACCTATGTTCCCAAAGCACACAGGAGTGGAGACTTTATTTACTTATCTCCTTAGCAACAGCAATAACAAGCAAAAAAGCTGGTTTTAAGGAAAAGAGCAGTCATAAATAACTTACTGGTGCTACAAAAGTTCTCTCATCAGGTGTGTTGTGAGGCACAGGTCCAATTGCCAGAGGGATCTGCTGACTCAGGGTCTCTGCTGTACCTGCTGGACTAGAGTACCTCCCGTGAACTCAAGGACAGCAGAATGGTTACATGAGGAAAGGTTCCTCTGAGCAGGCAAACAATTTTGTGTGTTTTAGCCTACCTAGATCTGAGGGAATTGACCTCAGATCTCATTCAGGAAGATTTGCACCGAGAATCTCCTTCCTTGTTTGAATAAGCCAAGGCAGTGGGACCTGTGCCTACTATTGCCAGGTGCTTTCTTCAAGAAAACTCATCTGTGCCTCATCCAAGAGGGGTTGGAGGGGTGGGTGCCACTATCAGGCTGGAGCTGACAGCAGAGCCTGGTGACTCACCTGTCAGCCCTGGTGTGATGCCCTCAGAGAGGAGGGATCTCTCTGCACCCCGCTGCTGTTATAAAATGCGGTGATGATGGCATCTGTCATTGCTGCTGTGATGAGGGCAATCCTGGGCATGGTGTAAGAGAGCTCCTCAGCCCTTCCTGGAGCTCCCAGGGCTGTGGTGCTGAGCCAAACCTCTCCCAGGCCTTGGGCACTCCAGCTGAGAGCATGTGGCACACGAGTGCCCAGGGAAACACGGAGCTTTCCCTGCTGCCTCCCCCAGCCCTGTATTTCTCAAGAGAGAGTAGCAAGAGGGGAGAAACAGGAAGATGTTACACAACCATTTACTGAAATTAATTGCTAAAGAGATCTGACATGACATATCTCAGAGCCTAGTCAAGTTCTTACAAAAGCCCCATGCTTCTCAAGTCTTCTCAAGTCTTCTAAAGGACCAAGGGTACTTGTACTTTTCATACGACAATTATTCTACCATCTGGGAAAGTAAATAGAGATTATACTGGGGGTAAAAAAAAAAAAAAAATTTACTTTGTCACTAATTCAGGTTTCTTGACTTCTAGAAATTGATGTAATTTGCAATATACACAGATAAGCCAAACTGAGTCAACTTGTTACAAGTAATTACAATTTTGAGCTCAAAAAAATAGCCACAGCTTCAGCTTCAGTAAGGATGGCAGCTAAACCAGCTCCAAAGACATTGCTCCTGAGGAAGGCACTCTGCTGTCCCTCAAAACACTGCACCTATGTGACTTTAGTGCAGGAGCCCACTGGCTCTGGGCTGTTGGCCACTAAACAAATGAGTCACTGTTGCGCTTTTCCAAGTACAGTCATGTCCAGGTGTTATTTCTCAAACACTTTTACTGAAAGCAAGTCATAATCTGCAGTTAGCGACAGCTCTGATTCATCCACATACACTTAACCATGGGACAGGCTGCCAGGGTGATGGGGCTGTCTCTATCACTTCCCAGGCTCTTTGGGACATTCCAGTTTGCCCATTCTTTTTCTTGCCAGCCACGTTGGGAACACTCTATAACTGGCTGGCACATTTATTTGCTAATGACAAATTAAAGACCCAACCTGAATGTAGCAACTACTGAGATGTTACTGTTTAGCCTTGTTGTCTTGAAGAGGGCAGTATATTTGTTATCCCTTTCCTCGCAGAGGCACAATCACAGCTCCCCAAGTTCCTTGGCTGCATCTTGCCTGCTGCTGCTGCTACTATGGTCTGTGTTAACCAGTGCTGGGAAGGTCTCCAGCCATGGCAAGGTCCCAGCTGCCTGTGGGTACAGCTTCACACAACCACCCCATCGTAATGAACCATACATTAATTGCATATCATTACATACCCTGTTAAATGCCATGAATCCCAAAGCGTGCCCAGCACCCTGTGTGTGTACCCTCTCTGGCTGGTTACAGTTTACGTTTTGTGAGCAGTTACATGATGGGCTCTGTGTTAAATCACTGCAGGAGACCCTCAGCAGGTTGTGCTGAACTGCTCCAACCAGCGACATCACCAAGGGTAAACTGGTAAGGTGCAGGAGAAGACACCAAAAACCACCCACCTTCCTGTAGCACACACTGCTGGGGCACAGCAGGCAGGATGCGCTCCAGAGGCACCTGACAGTGCTACTGCCCCCTCCTCTGCCTGGGCTTTCCACAGCACCTCGGAAAAAAAAGACAGCCAAAAAAATGCATTATTCTACACTAGCTACACATTAAGGCACAGTGGTTTCTAAGCAGTGACAGTGGGTTTGAGCTTGGGTATTTCAGTTTCTCTCTCAGTGCTGTACTGACATAATTTTAGACTAAATGTTGAGGCGCAGCTGTTTCCCAGCACGAGGCAGGCGAAACACTGCGGTGTGGGGCAGAGTTGTAAATCGTACGCTGTGAGCAGTTGCAGGAAATAAGTGGAATTAACTCCTGGGATCCCGTGATGCATGGCAGCAGACAAAGCTGTGCCTTGCACTGTGGTTTCCAGATTTTGGATGGTTTGTGGTGGTTTAGACAACAGCTTTTAGTGCACAGCCACCATGCCCCACTACTCACCTCTGACGTGTGTGAGTGCTGATGCTAACACTGGTTTTTCACTATTACCTATTTGATATTGCAAAGAATAGTCCTGAGTTAGGTTTGGATTAGCAACATGCAATCTGTGCTGGTGAAACTCCAACTCGCATACATCATCACAACAACAAAAAATTAGTTTACACCTCACTTCAGCAGCTTTGGTGAACTGGTACACAGGCAGTCGCTTTATCTAACAAGAAAAGCCCAAGACGAGTAAAGCACCTTGTTTTTCCCATGAGTTACACCGCAGGGGTGGACACACACGTGGCTGAATTAAGACTCCTGACTTACCTGGGCACACGCAGTGTCGGGAGTACCAAGGACTCGCTCCCAGTGCAAGGTCTGACCTCCCCTTGCCGCAGCGTGGGGACACGGCCAGGGGCTCGTGAACACCAGGAGTAACGGCACCGACATGCAAATCATAGGTTATGCATCAATCAAGATATCACTTTTATTAACTGGATTTTCCATTTCTGTCGCACACCGTGAATGTTTATACAATGAAAAAGCCAAACATTGCTGGAAGCAATAAGATCAGCTGATATTTCTGTACCCTCTTAACACACACACATGGAGTCTTTCTCGGTGAGAAATTTTTATATTTCTGTTCATTAATTCTGCTTATTTATACTGCTACTCTTAAAGTTCTGTGTCAAGATTGTCACATCTTAAATACAGAGTAAGTTGCTAGAGGTACATTATTTTTTATATATATATTTATATACACACATACAGAAAAATACAAGACTAATTGTTTTTCCACAATATTTAATTTATACACTACTGTAACTATATGCAACTTTTAAAGACACGTTAAGGGGTACAAGAAACTGTTTACTTGCTCTAAATAGTTTGGTCCGATATTATTGTAATGTAGTGGTTATTCTCGCCCTTCCTTTTACGTGACAACAGAATACAACATACACCACATGCACAGTCATTCACCTGCCAACACAGGGGTAGAGGACACCACTCAGACTAACATCTGTACGCCCAGAGGTTCAACCAACCACACACGGCTATAAGGCTATGATACAACTATGCAGCATAAATGGTCAACACTGCTGTTCTAAAGTGAGCACCATATATACAGTCGTATATAAAAACATCGGAAACAAAAAACACCTGGGGTTAGTTAAAAGGTGCCATTCCAAGGCTGTACATAATATATCAGGAAAGAGTATTTACAATACTTGGAAAAAAAGCTGCAACAAATAAGTTTATTGCCAATGCCCTTTATAAACTTGTCTCCTACTTGGATGTTACGCTCACTGTCTGTGAACCACACATCTTGTTTCTGGCCCTTGGTAAGATCCCTGCTCAAAAATTTCAAGCAAATATGTTCTATGGCTTCACCCACACATCTACTCTTGTAGCTTTTGATTGATAAATACCACACTGACTAAACTGCAACTAGAGTTTAAAACTTAAAGTAAAAAGCTTATCCTTTGCCTTGTTTTGGAAGCAGAGTGCAAAATCCCTGGCGAGGCCGCCCAGTCAGAACACCCCGTGTGATATGGACTCTCCTGGCAACATCTTTTACTGACCAAGAGCAGCCAGCAGGAGCTGTAGAAATTAGGACCGAGCGTGACGCCCTTCTTTGGTGCTCTGCTCACTCTGCGGTGGATGGGAAACGCGTTGCGTTCGACCATTCTGCAAGTGGTACAAGATGCTCAACAGTGTAAACTCCTCTCGGACATCCCACGCCTGCCTGGGGCGCTGCTACATCACACCCCAGTTTCACTAGCATTGCTTAGTAGACCCAGTGCACAGCATGAAAAAATAAAACATTCTTGCCCTTCCCAAAACTAGGAATCTGCAATATATTTTATTCTAGGTAATAAAATTCCACAAAGTTAATTCCTCTGCTCGAAAGTATCCTTTTGTACAGAAATACTCTAAATCAAGACCTTGCCGTGGCAATGGGGAACCCGACAGAAAGGCTAAGAGCTGCAAAATAAATACTTTCCTCTATGCTATTTTATCGACTTTTAAAGAAGCATAATTACTAAGGGAAAATAAGTGGTGTATGTGTGGGGAAACAGCAGTATTTTAAATCTTAAAAGAGTAATAATGAGAAGAATGTAAATGACGGGAACTATTTCAGTTTGAATCCAATCACCTAAAAGTTTTCCATCCCTTATTGCCTTTTGAACTCTCAAGGGAGGGGAGGAGAGGATAGGGGAAAAGGTTTACAAGGTAAGAACCTAAAATATTAAGCGTCATGATAAACTAATAACAAAATAATTCATACAAATACTTTATTTTCAGTTACCATGTAAAAACTCAGAAGTAGACTTAATAATTTACCTTTGTTATATTAAAAAAGAAGATTGTCTGCTTGTAATATTAACATATTTCTATGGGAGAAAGCTGCCTTACAAATCTACTTGCCTTTTTCTGTTTTTTAAAGAAAACTGCCTCTAGCAAAACAAGATCATTTCAGTTTGATTTTTGAGCCACAACTTTATCCATATCATAGCTTAAGACAAATAGGTGTGGGTTTAAAATCATATTTCAAGATCACTAATTTTCAGTGCATCTTTGCTTTGTACAAGCCTTGGAACATCTGAAAGCTCCCTGAAGAGTTTTCAGCATCAAAACATTATTGCTTTGGTTCTGTTTCAGACACATAGAAGTATGCCACATACCACATCTTTCAGTTATCACAGAAGGTCAGAACAAGAATTAACATTTCACAAGCAAACAAAAGCTTCTCTCTCTAGTTCAAGTGCAGAACATGAAACTTCTAAGTGCTCCATTTACATTAGGATCCAGATTTTTTTTTTAAATTTAATCCAGATCTTCCATAGTAAAATTATAAATGTAAAAATCACACAAAATATTCTGTTTTGTTGAAAAAAGAAACAAAACATATCGGCTAGCAGCATGCAAAGACCATGCATTGTCATACCATCAAGCAAACACAAAATTAAAGTGTAATAAATAAATGCTCAAAGCCCACTTAAAAATCTTAAGACAACAAAAGGGGGTCCGGTGACAAGGTGTTCACAGCTCTGAACAGGAAGAATGATGCCGTCAAGTAGATCGAGCGATTGAAGTCCGGTCGCTGTCAAATGACATGACAACAACTGGTTTGACTGGAGGTACACAGCAGCCCCTCCTTTGGGTTCCGCTGAATATTCACAGATATCGTCTTTTCGCAGAGAGGTAGTTGTAGCACATTGTTTTTCAAGTTCCTGCTCTTTATCCGTTCCAATTTGTTTGCCGTGTCTGACATTTGGTCAGAAAAAAACTTGAGGTTGGCCAGCGATGAAGCCTGGTTTGCGCTTCCGCTGGAACTGATGCACATTTTCCACGTTGATTTCTCCTGTACTTTTACACTGGAAAAGGACAGATTGTTTTGAGGATCAATAATGTATTTAGTGCTGCCATGAATCTGTGAGCCTAGGCAAAGGCTCATTAACTTCAGGCTTTCAACCAGTTCCCCTGCGCTTCTGGATGATAACTGCATCGAGTTTCCGGATCCAGCGCATCTCCGAGTGGAACCTGAAGTGTTGTTGGTGCTGCCGCCG
This sequence comes from Mesitornis unicolor, assembly GCF_000695765.1. Taxonomy (NCBI): domain Eukaryota; kingdom Metazoa; phylum Chordata; class Aves; order Mesitornithiformes; family Mesitornithidae; genus Mesitornis; species Mesitornis unicolor. The sequence goes on from NW_010199489.1 coordinate 33,083, forward strand.
GAGCTCCCGGAGGGGCTGCCCCCACCTTTGTTGTTATCGCTTGGGCTCGTTTTGTCAACCCCTCCATTCCCGTTACTCGGTTTGCTTTGGCCGCCACCATCTCCTTGGCTGCCAGGAGGCCCTTCGCTGCTATCCCGTCTGTGCCAGGAGTAAGTGAACCCACTGTCTTTGTCCAGGCGTCTCCTGCTTTCCGAGTCATCGTCGCTTGTTTCTGAGCTACTGCAACTGGAGCCCCGGCCCTGGCTTTTCCTCCTGTGGTAGCGTTTATGCACTGTGCTTGGCGAAGCAATATTCATTTTTAACCTGCTGAGCTTTGGGGGTAAGTTCTCATCCATGTCAAACTCATCATCTGACTCGCCCTCCTCGAAGATCTGATTGAGGACTGGTGCGCTCTTTCTCGAAGTCAGACGATTTGTAACTGAAGGCTTACGGCGCAGAACAACTTGAGTAGAAAGAGAAATAGGTTTCTTATCTTCTTCATCCTCCTCTTCATCTTCTTCTACTCTGAACAAGCACTTCCGCCCACTTGTAGTGGGTTTTAAGCTCACTGATGGGACTGCTGAAAGTGCCGGTCCAGCTAATTCAGGGATGTCTTCTTTCTTTGCCGAATCGCCAAGGGCCTTGCTTCTGTGGCCGTTGAGAACATTCTCGGCCGTGCGAGCTGGGGACTGAGGAACAGTCGCATGGGAGAGAGGAGAAGCTGTAAGGTCATCCTCCAGATCTTGAGGTACATCAATTTTTGTTGGCCATGATTGCCTGCACAAACAGTTACAAAGGACAAAATGTTAAATCACAGAAAGCATTTCAGAACCTGTAAGAAAATGTAAGAGCTACACAAGAGAAGCACAAGCACTGCCACACACATGGGTCTGCTCAGTGGCACCTTTGTAAGTAATGGTACTGAGTAACCAAGCAAAAAGAAACATCCTCAGCAAATGTGTTATTGTGCTGTCATTTGAAAGAAACATCGTATATACAAAAGCATAGTTTAGAAATTATCTTGGTTGCTGTCCAGTGAAATTTTAACATTTCACTGCTTTTAGAAAATGAATTAAGCAATAAAAAACTGTAAATAATTGTGTCTCAAAGAAAATCATCTGAAGTAGGTACAGAAGCACCAGTACCTAGAGCTGATTCAAGCACATCTTAAATAAGATAGTATTACAAACGACTTTTAATCCGAAGCTTGTGTTATTTTTTCCCCCAGTATTCTTAACATAAAAATTAGGTTAGAATTAACATGAGTGAGACTGGAAGGCTGAGTCAGAAGAAACGTTTCATTTTCAGTCAGCCTCATTCAGACTAAGCTCCATTCTACAAAATCCTCTTTAATTTTAAACACACTTGAATTGAGATCATACATTTATTTAACCTTAGCTGAGCAACTGTATTATTCGATACAGCTGCGTGAATTCAGGACTCAAGCTGCTTAAGAATATGACACTTGAATAAAGTGTAAATCAAAGTTCAACACGTATGACTGGGTACTAGCATTTGCTCAAGTCAAAATGGAAGTGACACTTGAGTGTAAATTGGTTTTACAGTTAGCAGCTGATGTCTTGTTTTCAGGATCTAAGCTAGTATCGAATTATTTGTATTTTATGTTAAATCCTAATGTATGTTGTACTCATGCAGCATACTGCATGAAAAGCTGTAGTAGAGACCTCAGTTCCCACAGGGATAGCGTATTACAAGGCATTCCCAACCATATTTTGAGTGTGCCAACAGAACGGGCTGCATGACTTTGTGGCCCAGTTTAGAAACAAGGTGTAGGAGGAAAGCAGGAGAGGAAGCAGAGAACAAGCATGACCCCCAATATCTGCTTGGACAGCCCACATATGAAAACAGAAGGATCATGCCAGCTTCCTGATGTCTGCTGTGTCAAGAGGCCATGCTGAAGAAACAAGAACATCTCACACACTTCTTTGCTGTTCTTACTCTAAATGTGTTCTTTTAGCGTTTCGAGTTAATGGAAGCACCTGCACTGGGACTGCATTAGCTGAAAGGCTCCCTCTGTAATGGCTGGATAGAAAACCATCCTGAAGTGCGAGATGCCTCTCCACACAGGTCACAACTGACAATGTCTTCCCAACTGTAGCAACTTTGAAGAAGCGTGCTTTAATAAAGCCAACATAGAACTCATCAAGCCTAACCACAGACTTTGTTTTGAAGTGCTTCAGTTCTCCTTAACGAGCCAGTGGCACAAAAATCCACCAGGATCCTCTAACAGCAGGACCTGGCTGCCACCACTGACCTGCTTGCGTAGTCCACTCCCTGCGAGGCGCCACAAAGGCTCCTTCCTGTCTCACTGGGCACCGGGAGCTGCTGGTGCCCTCCCACCAGTTTTGCCCCAGTGAGCAGCTCTGCCTGGAGGGAGGCCACACAACCAACCAAGCTGTCCAGCCAAGAAGAAGAGCCTGGGCTGTGGTCCTCCTTGGTGTGACACTGCCATCCTCCCTCGGGCCCCAGCTGCCTCCAGGAATGCTGGGAACCACTGACCTAGTTTTTCTGATGACTTGTGCTATGCTGGGTATTTTAAACACAAACAACTGTCTCTGATTAACAAATAGGACCTAAATAAATTAGAAACATAGCTACAAAAGTGACACAAAATGAAGATCGAAGCGTTTCAAGAGTTTACTGTGCTTTAAGAACAGACTGGTTTGTAAGCAAAAAAAGGAAGAGTTGTTCTGAGGCTGTCACAATAAAGGGTAAATATAGTATCTAACAGTACTGCAGTTTCCAGGCAATAAACCTCCTCACTACAGTATGTTTATCTCTCATAGCAGCCCATGTTTGCCTCCCTTCCCTTCCCCCACTTATTCCCTGTAGGCCTGAGGAGCGAGTAGGACAGAAGGGAAGCTCCAGGTTGCAAGTAAGTTAATTTTATTTAAAAAAAAAATAAAATCTTTTGAAGTCTCAAAATCAAAGTAATGCACTACTTTGTTTTCTTTTACATGAGGTCATTCTATATAAGCACTTTGAATTTGGAACCCTTGTGAAGACAAGGAAGAGCTACCTGGGACCATTAAGGTCAAGAGTTCCTGAGTTTATGCAGATGGCCTTGTCATGAAAAGAAAATTCACACTCACCAGGCAGGCTTCAACTGCTCCCTTCAACCTTACAAATTCATACCAAGATTTAGATACAACGAACTTATTTATTCCAGTTCCTCATAGAACTGGAGCAGCTTTTCTACTGAAACAGTGACATTGATGGAGAGAAAAAAACCTAGAACAATTTAAAATTAAATTTTTGGTTCTGCAGGCCCTTAGTTGTCTGCAACAATAACTCTCCTAGAGTACTTGTAAACATGACACATCAGATAAAGGTTCCTACATAAGTGACCATTGAGTGAATGGCCCTTTAAGTGCAGCAACAAAATTTCAGACTACTCTAGTACACAACACAGGGTGCAGTCTCATCTGGAGATGAAGGAGAGGTTGAGAACCACTCTAAGGTCCAAAGAGAAACAACTCATTATTCAGGTAGAGGGAATGATATTCACAAGAGACTCCTCTAAAAGCCTCCAAAATCTCAGCCTGAATTGAAGGTAACAGTCAATAGAGATAATGTATCTTTAGCCTGGTTTTCCAAAGTTTGTGCCCGAACTAATAACAAGTGTCCATCCTGTCTAGATTGAACTCGAGGTGGTAGTACCTTACTTTTATCAGTTAGAACAAGGAAAATAAGGATTATGCCCTAGAAGGACACCACAGCATTTATGTCTCTATTATCATTCCTGTGAAATGACTTCACGTGTGACCTTGCATGAAAGTTGCACGAAGAAACCTTTGGAATGGACAGCCTATTTTGTCTTTTACTCTAAATCCTACAGCTAGATTCACAACACTGAAGGTCGGGAGCAACTTTACACATCAGCACAAGCACTTAATATTCTTCTCTGGTTAAGAGATTAGTTACTAACAATTGGTTTTATTGCTAACAATTTGCTACCAGTAGTATTTTACCAAAACCTAAAAGGCAACTTTTGAAGAGACTGAAGGTTAGCAAACAAAAACTAATGGAAATGCCTCAGCACAACCTTCATCCTCATTAAAATGGTTGTTTTCAATACCAGTAAATCCTTAAAACTTAACTCAGGAAATTAAAAACAAAATATTTAAGAAAAGTAACTGTTCAAAACTTGCATCCTCCAATATCAATGTGTAAGTAGAAATGATACCATTTGCCTTGTGTTTGTTTTGGTGGTAGGGGGATTTGTTGGCTTGGTTTGGTGTGTGTTTGTCTGTTTTTAAGCATATGCTGCTCTAACTGAAAATATGGGATGCTCTGATAACGGGCTGCAGAGCGAATTGACTGGCTGAACATACCAATACCACCTACGTGCCAGAACCCCGCTTCTCCTTTTAGTTTTACTGCATCACAAGCTGAAGCTTTGAAAATCTCAGGGAACCTTACTGTAAGGTTTTTTAATAATGTTTTTGTCAAACTAACAACAAAAAAAATCTATTCCAATATCCGTAAATGGACAATTGAAACAATTAATTCAACAGTTTTCCTCAGACAACAGGCATATCGACTGACATTAAAAAGAACATAACCTGCAGAAGTTTGCTCTAAACTTGATTTAGGGGATGTTTGGCCCATTAAAAAATCAAAGCTAACAACTAAACCATAACACCAAATCCAGAGTGATTTCTCATTTATAACTAATTTTCCACAACACATTTATGGATTATGCAACTTTTTTTCTTCCAGGGATATTACATACAGCATTTGTATGAGGAACTGAAAGTCAATGAACATGCCCTTTCCTAGCAGGTTCAAAAACTTACTACTTCAGAGACAACCTTCAAATTGATTAGGCATTTCCTGAAAATGCTAGGAATTGAAAATATTACTGGTAACTGATTTCCAAACAGCTTCTGAAGCATCCACAGCACTTTACAGACATTTAAAATTTGCAACGAGTAAGTATTTTACTGTTTTTAAGAAAGTAGTATTTGAGCAATTCAATAATATTCTCACTAAGCCAGACTTAAAAAAAAATAAAATAAAAAAAGAAACCATTTATATTCCTAAATTCTCACCTGAACTGAGCTTTGATGTTGCTGGGGCTCGCAGATCTGGTCTGAATTTCTTTCTCTTGTTTTTCTCTCAGAATCCTTTCTGCTAGTAAGAAGTAAGTAGCAGTGATGTGGTTGTATTTGTTAGTTTCCAGTGCCCTAAGGAAAGTACAAAATGGGAAAAAGCATACATCAATGGTTTGCTAAAATCTGGACGTGCATCTTGCACACCTTGCTGTACATCCCATAGCAGGAAGAGTGCCTGTAAGCAGCACTGTGTATTTTTGATGTTCTGACAGTGTGTCTTGCTTTTATTAAAAATAAAGAGCCAGCAAGTCTAGTAATTTCAACTATGGTTGGATGAGGGCACCTTTAGAGTATCAACCAAAAAAAGTAATTCTTCCTTTATAGCACATTCTTGCAATGGCAACATTGTATTTCATTAATGTTACGCACCAGTGGTGAGCTTTCCCACTGGCACACACAACCACAAAGTACTAATATTTGTTTATGCAACACCTGGAGGAAAAACCTTCATTAGTTTAGGGCTGTCACATTAAGTTTACAGTAAAATTAGGTTCATAAGCCAGCAAGATCATCCTAACGGAAAGGATGCCACTGTTATGCAGCTAAAAGCTTAAGTGAGGATACAGCTTCCCACCTCCCCACCCCCCCCCAATGGTAAGATAGTAACAGTTTTTCCAGGTTAAAACACCAACAAATTGAAAAAACAATTTTAAGTCCTCTTTCAATTTTGAGAACATTTTAGAAACTTGGGGGGTTTCCTCTACTAGAAGAAACTATGTAGCCTTCTAGCAAGCTCACTCACTGACAATTGCTTTTTGCCTTATATAGAAAAAAGAAATAGTCTTTTAAATTAACAAAGATTCAGGTATACTGGAAACTAAGGGAAAAATGCTAGAATTCATCAGCTACAGAGACGCATGAGATATGAAGCACGAGTACAAGCATGGATTTCAGAGCAGTTAAGTTTACTCAAAATGGCAAACTACCACAGGAACCAAACACTGTTCCAACATATTTTCTCAAAGCTTTTCTTAAGGTTGGGTCTACCTAAGTATTTCTCACCTTAGAATATCCTATCACAGAGCAAGACTGCGATATTTGTTTGTTAACAGCACAGCATGATATTTCAACACTTCAGTAATTAATCAAAAACAACAGATGCACAAAACAAACCACACCACATACAGAATATCGACAACTTACTCCACTATTGTATCTCGGTCTGCAATATCCCCAAGAACCATGCGTTGTATTATACTGTTGTGCTCCTCCTCAGACAGGTTTTTATATGACACGAGAGGAATATTGTACTTTGTTGCAGGAGATGGGTCAACTCCTTGGAGCCACGCATGGTTTTCAATCTCCTCCAAAGATGCCCTTCGCTTCGGGTCTCTCTGCAACATCCGTGTAATTAGGCTGCGAATAAAAAAAATAAACCTAAACAAAATGCACTCATGTTTAAAAAGCAGCCTTTGTAAGAGCAACATTAGGAAGAAATTTCCTGCTGTTGGTCCACATAAATCTTTAGAAGTCTCTACAATAAACAGCGTGATGGGAAATTATTTCTTCTCAAAGACATTCCAAACATTGCTGAACGGAAACAATTTGTCTATTAAAAACTCTAAATATCATACACGTTGCAGTTTTCATTTACTATGCTTAGATTCTTAACCTGATTTTTCTGGTTGGTTTGGTTTTTATAGGTCTTATAAAGCTACGGTCACAGGTGGCCTACAGGCTGGTCTGTAAAGTAACAGGAATGTAATTTTCTATTATTGCTGCTGTCAACAAGAATGTGGAATGGCGAGATAAGTAGAAATATTTTATTCTGAAATAGCTATCAGACATTTGCTTCTTCAGTATCCATGAAGGAAAAGTGATCTGGTCTATCCATAAAGTAACAAAAAAAACAACCCCACTGTCTGGGATGATGAAGTGACAAACGTCCTAATGGGTTGATACTGAGTGTTTACAAGTTCTGGAAAGGAAAGGCATAAATTCCTCACATAAACAGAGCAAGAAGGCTTGATTAGCACAGCACATCTCTGTTCACTTACTATACGTCAGAAATTCTTGGGGGAGATATTTTTGGCTTTGCACAATAAGCAGAGCATGGATATACAGTTTTGGTGCCAAGGTTTCAGTGAAACTATTGCTCCAACATGTGGAATGGAAGTTCTGCAGTTCTCACAATGCTTTTTATTGCACTAACCATACTACACCGTGCAACCTCAGACTGTGAGGAGACACAAATTACAAAGGTAATTGCATTTATTTTATTATTTTTTTAGCATGAGATGGTGTATGGAATTAAAAATGGAGATTAATTCAGACTTCTTAAAACTCTACTGTAGAAAAACAAATGTCACATCTATACTTAGTAGCTGCGGTCTCTGCCTTTACCGAAAGGCGGGGTGAGACATTGGAGCCTTGATTTTCTTTGCTTTTGTTAATATTATAACAGAAAGGGAAGAAACTATATACTTAATTTACTTTTTTAAACTACATCTGTAGTAAAACCACACAAATGTACCACATGTGCCTCCCGCTTTAAGCTTGCTTACGTATACGAAACCACCAAGAATGTTTTCACTCCAAGCAGGAAGTTTAAGCATTCACAGAGTCTTTTCCTCCTAAGAAATCCTAAATTATAGAGGAGTTTGGTAACTGATTGTACATTATTGATGCACCACGTAGAGAAAACAGATCTACTTGGGCCTTTAAGCAAATTAGCATTAGCCAATATATTAAGCGAAAGGCTGCAAAAAGCAAGTTTCCTGGCCTCAGCACAGCATGCAGCATCTCATGAGATGATACAAGTCACTGATAAGAGCTCTCTTTTAAACCTCTTCCTGTCTTGTATTTTAACACTCTTCCTGTACGTAAAACTCTTCAAGCTGTTGCGAGCACCTGTAGCTGCTTTCCCCTGTTATTGGAGATGCTAGACACTAGTGACAAGACACAAAAACCAGCTATGGCATCGTGTTATGCATTAGATTCCAGGACCATACAGATGACAGGTGACGAGAGGAACAGTCATTATGACCAAAAATAAAGTTTCAATTCTGTAACAAATTTCATTCTGTGTCAAATAACAGAATCCAAGATGCTACTCTAGATTTTTGACTGGACCAAATGCATTTTGCAAGCATTTATAAAGGCTTCTGGAGTTTCATAGTGAAAATGAAAAGATACTCTACTGCAGAGTCAAGAACCCAGCAAAGCACTGTAAAATAGTTTTAGTGATGCAACTGGGATATATATTAAAAACACTGAAGAGGTCATTAACTGAGAGGGAAATATGGGAAGTAATGAAACATTACAAAAAATAAAAAGGCTGCAGCGAACACCGCAGAAAAACAGCACATCAAAATGAGTCATGATTCCCAAGTGGCATATGGTATTCGCAGACAGAATATTCCTCTCCCTTGATTGCCTAGAATGTTGATCTGGAGTTGCAATTTCAGTAGGAGAAAAGCAAAACTTGCTGCGATATCCTTGGGTTTCCACGACTTCTATTTTGCAATAGAAATCTACCGGAATCAGTATCTTTCTCTGCTGCAAAATACTCTCAGCAACACCTTGTAATTTGTCCAGCAAGAACGGTAGCCAAAGCCAGTCGGTGGTGAGCAGCTTCTTCAATCACTTATAAAATGCATGACAACTGAGACACATTTAAAAATATATATATATTGTGTAAAATTAAAATTCAGTTTCACACAAGAGCGGGAACAACCTATTGGCAAAAAATAGCATGGGATTAACCTCAAACAAGAAGAGACACAAAGGGTTTTATAAAAGCAATAATGTTGCCCGAGAAACTACTCAATTGATGTGAAGAAATACTAACAACTAAGCAAAAGCAGTAGGCACAATATATTACTAACAGGCAAGGAATATTTCACACGCTGATAATACAGTGTAGGG
>NW_010199489.1:42097-67707 GCF_000695765.1 Mesitornis unicolor
AGGGTAATAAGAATCTACTTCTATGAATGCTCCCAGGCTCTTTAGAGCTCTACTTACTCTTTACATTCTTTGGACACATGAGGTGGCACCGTGTATTTGCAGTCCATTATCATAGTCAGAGTTTCACTGTCATTTGCTTCTTGAAACGGTGGTTGTCCACAAACCAACATGAAGAGGATAACCCCTAAACTCCATATATCTGTAAGTACACAGTACATATTTTAAAATAACTGTTGAGGAAACAGACATAATTAGCATCAAACCCATGAAATATTCTTGAGATGCATACTGGGGTTGTTACTGCATTCCTAATTATGAGCATTACTTATGGAATTTGCAACTCCACTGCAGCACAAAATACAGTAGTTCCATTGTCTGACAGCTTTTATCATTTTAGAAGAAAAAAGAACCAGAATTTCTGACTTCAAGGATGTATAACAGTTTGAGATGCATAACATCTTTGACAGCAAAGTGTTAGATAAAGCTGAAGATAATGTGGTCACTCAGAAGACAAGAATTCATTACCCATCTCTTCACAGGTAGGCACAGATCATTAAAGAGATTTGTATTCAGTGCACGTTCCTTTTTGAAGGACTAGCAGAAACCATTCTCAGTACTGTTTACATGTTACTCCATGAAGTAGAGAAATTACACAGAAAGTCACCTACTTCAATAAGACTAAACTAGATACGGTTTTTCCTTCAGTGGTGTTGCTTTAAAAAATCCTTTGCTACTTCAAATGGTAAATAAATTATTTAGGTAAAACTACCTTCTTACACCAATCATATTACAAAGTATGAGAGTATGAGTACGGGGTGTTATTTTGTTGTGGTTTTTGTTTGTTTTGGTTTTGTTGGGTTTTTTGGGGGCGAGCAGCTGCCATTGGTCATAAGAAGCAGAGTACACCGGCCCTGCCCTGGAAGAGCTTGCAAGAGGGAACCACACAAGGTTGCCTACCCAACTGCATCTTGCCTTCTGGGGCCTACTCAAAATACTTGATGTGCATTTAAAGCTGAAGGATGGCTACAATTTTATTTAATAATGTAAATCACACACATTCATTCCTAGAATAATTACTCATTTCGCTAGTTACAACCCATTCTTCATATAGCTTAGCTGACAGAGGAACAGAAAGACTAGATAGTAATTTTCTTTAGAGCTCTAATTCGTAGTAAGTGTATGCTATTAACTCAGACTGTCATTTGATTTCTGTGATGCTTGCTAGGGCCTCAATCCTATAGGTACTGAGCATTTTGAGGCTGGTACACCATATCATATACTTGCAAATTCAACATGACTATTCACATGTTTAAGATTCAGTAAGTGTGCTAATACTTTGATAGCCTGATGTCAGAAAGCTGAATGTTCTGGAATATAGGATTTTAAAAAGCCTCACAAGACAGAGAGGTAATTTCACCTGGGAGGTACAACTTTAATTCTGTAAAGCTACTTACATCTTTAGTTTGAAAATGGCCAAAAGGTTTTGGTGCATCATCCCTCTCTTATCACACAACAGATTGTAAGAACTCATTTTTTGCAAGCACATAACATATGTGAGTTCATGCCTTCCTGTTATCAGGATATCAATGTACTTCCTAGATTTTTAACTTTGCCTAAAACCTATTTTGTGATATGATCCATCGTAGTATTCTGGTTGATACCCTCCCCACAATGAAATGCTTCATGTATCTCTTCAGCATGCAGTATTTTAGAAGAGTCCACATAGCAGCATGTTTTAGGTGCTTGAAGAAACGAAAGCATGAGACAGCACAGCAAGAACTAAAACAATGTTGACAGTGTGAACACACAGAACTCAAATGCTCCATTTAAACCAGCACAGGGTTGTCTCAACTCAGCTACAAGACAATTATTTTTCACTTCTCACATCAAATGCAGTGTAAAGGATGGTTAAGTGTGAAGGAAGTGGTAAAGATAGCTGACAGAAAACAGGAAGCATTAAACAAATTTTCAAAGTCACTTCAGTTAAAATACACAAACCCTGAGAGAACAATGGAGAAATGGAACTGGTTTATAAGAATGGATTTTTCACCGGTATTTCAAACTACCACAGTTATTCAGTCAACAGCTGCATGTAATCCTAAAATAATAAAATAATAAATCCAAAATAACCACAGTAACGACAGTATCTTGCCCTTCCCAACCTCTCACAAAACTCCACGTCGGCACTTTAAAGGGTTAAAAGTCTTACTTACTCGTAAACATCTCTTCTAAATTTAACTAGGTAAACCGCACTCCCAACATGCAAGTAAATTCAAACACGTGGGTTTGGTAGCCTTCAGCACAGCTCAAAATCCAAGGTTTAGAATCTGAATTCTTCAAAGTAGATATTCCAAAATAATGAGGTAATACTCACATAATTTTGAAATATTTAAAAGCTCAACAGTTAAATTACTATAGGGTACATATATAAGAAATTATGTTTGTACCCAATCTGTTAGTTTTAAGCCATTTTATACATGCAAAAAAAAAAATCAGTCTTGTATCTGCACTTTCTACTTTTCTCTATTGGAGATCCACTGCTGCATCTTTTCCAGTCACATATAGATAATATGTTGAAAAAAGAATTAAAAAATGAAAATGCTTTCCTCTCTTTAAAAATACATTAAAAGGGTAAAGAAAAATTGTGATGGCACATTCTGGAAAATTCTTAGTTTCCAGAATAGTGCCATCTGGCTGACACAGGCAAAATCCAAGATCTTCAAGCACACCTGTCTTTGAGAAATTAGTAAAGGAGAATTAGAGATTATTTTATTGTAGTGCTTATGTACCTGATATCATTATTTTCCCAAACAACACACAAAGGCACACAATGTTCTTTACCACACTGGTTTGTGCTGCCATAATCAGCACTGCTCTGTTATTCTTCCCTATTAATAACTCATCTGTCCCCTGGATCCCAAGGAAATGGTTTGCACTCAACTGATCAAGTGCTTTGCTCAATGCTTGGTCAGTACAAGCTGCCCATTCTTGTGCTGTACCCTGCTATAACCAATTTCTGCTTACACGCTGGGCATAGCAAAAGGGGACTCACTGCTTTTGCTGGGGAGATCCCTTTCACCAGCAGAGCAGACAACAGCACCTTGATCTTTCATTTCTAAATCCCAAAGAGTGTTCTTGCCCTATTACACAAGGGGGTTTAATCACAAACTATGTGAAAGCCTCAGTCAAGATGTAGCGATCAGATATGGTCCAAAGCATAAACTCTGACAAGACAGATTAGGAAGATGTTGAAGGAGCAATGAAAAAATGGCTCGACATCCCATCAAAGCAAGGCTTCTAGAAAGAAGTAGCATCTCTTATTAGACGAGCTAATAACTGAGGGAAGAAAAATAGCTCAAAGTTTAAAGGAACAAAAGCTTCTCTTTAGATCTCTACACACTTGTGAAAGCATACTTTTTTTTTTCCAGTCAAGGCGGCCCTTAGAGTATGTTCTTAATTTGATATACCTTACGTCAGCTCAGGGGAAAACTCCCAGCTAAGACAGTCTCCTGCTTTCACACATTATTAGAAGCTGTAGATGTACATTTAAAAGCAAAGACGACAATATCTGTTTAATTTTTTTCCCGTTCTCTGACTGGTACCAGCTCACTAAAGGGTTGCACAAGCACCAGTCAAAAAACCACAAGGGAGAGTGCAGGACTGTATGGGTAGGATCTGAATGCAGAGCACGGCTGCTTTTTTAAGACCTGTTAAATGGGCTGTGCCAGTTTAAAAAAAAAATCTCACCTTCAGTTCAATGCAAATATGGTTTGACATACAGTATACACAGTAAAGAACTCTACAGAGATCCACCTCTCCACCTTCTCACCCCTGGAATAGCTTTTGAAGATAATATCTTAGCTATGGTGCTACGTTAATGCAAAAAAAAAAAATCAGGTTTTAAACAAAACCTTTAGATGTAATAAATTTGCCACTGGATAGTTTAACCCAATAAAGGCACAGGCTGTGTAAGGAAGACAGCCTGGCTTGGGCCACTGAGTCGCCATACATTTGCAGACATCCTCCCTTGTCACAGCTCAGAGCTCAGGTGGCAGTGCCAATTCTAGATCTGAGACTCAACTGAAGGAACACAGGGAAGGGAAGGGTTACAGAGACCCAATTTTAGAAGAGCAGATTTAAACAAGAATTTCTTTTGCACAGTTTCAGGGTTTTTGCTACTCTTCATAATTAGCAATTTAAGGCTTTATAGAAACTGCTTAGTTTTCCTCTTCTCACATCCACAGGTCAGCTAATTTGCTCTCTGCAGAAAATTAGTGGGAAAGCAGAATTTAGGCCTGACATGCTGCATGCATTTAGCATGTTTATAACCTATCAAACTTCCAATGAGTATAGTGAAGGAAGGCACACTTGTATACTGAAGTGGCCAAAATCAAGGTCTCTTTTAAAAAGCACAGTGAAGATCTCACAATGCAATTTAGCCTTTAAATTGGGTACTCGTAACTTGAAACTGCTATTGCTTAACAAGAATAAAATAAGAGCAATCAGGACTTTTAAAAGCACTAGCTAGGTGCAGTAGGGAGTATTTTATTGTTTTTAAAGCCATTAAATAATGTTGATCAGGAAAGGATTGTTGAAGCAGGATTCCCAGAACCATGACAACCAGGGCTGTGTATATGCAACTTCCTTACATAACGTGAAGTCACTGCCATAGAAACCAAACGACGTCACGAGCTGTCTATGCTGTGCCTGTCTTAAACACGGGGCAGCGAAACATCTGTTATGTTCCAGTTTGTGCACTGCACAAAGGATATCCACATTCATCTGCTTAACCACTGAGCTGGGCTTCACCATTTCATTAGCCATTTATTGCTTTCTAAATGTCCTGATTTACTCCTAAAATAAGCACCACAAGATTTCAGAAAGTTATGATGTATGTGACATAAGGGATTCTTACAGCATAAGATTTGCTCAAACTTCTACCATTCCTCAGAAGTCAGACACTTGTCACACTTTGTATGTGCTATATGAATTTGTGATTCTGAACAGCTAAAAATCCATACTCATTTTCAAATAGACACATTCACATTTATCTACATAAAGTAAATTGAGTCTATTTATTCAAGTTATTTCAGACCTTTATGGAAAAGATTTTTTTTCCCCCCTCCTAACTTAATGCAGAACTGCCTAACAGTTTACACAGTGTATATTGCTCAGTTGATAAGACATCTTTCTACAGAAAGTCTGCTTCTTTAGAAGTGATTTGTAATACTGAGTAAATTTAGTCAGGTTTTATACATTTCTCATTGCAGTATTTACTGTAACAGCTGAACACAATAGTTATTTTCCACAAGAAGCCATTTAATAAGCAAAAAAGAAAATAAATCAACTTCTACAGAGATGACAAATGTTTAATGTTTATTTTGCCACTGCAGAGGTTATCAAGAGACTGAATAAATGAAGGATGGAAATGTACTCTGATTTCCGGCATCATGGGCAATTACTCTAACCACTACCTTAACACATGAAAGAGACTCTCGTCATTGCTGCTACAACCTCTTCAGTGCAGATTTGTGGAAGAAAGCCCAGTCCATAGAAATTTGTTGAACACATGCCTTGAAAGAGACTCAGCACATCAGGACTTGAGTATCGGGTTCTTCTATGCAGATCTCAATATGAACATGCCATGTAAAGACCATCAGCATCTCTGCACCCTGGGCATGTTCAGGGCTTGACAGCAACAGGGCAGTATCTGAAGGCTGCTGTTTTGAACCTAGATTTTAAAAAAAACACCATCATGAACTACTTTATTTGGATAGGAATTTAGGGGTGGATCCTTCACTGAGCTCAGGAGCAGGTAGAAGCTGATCACTCACGAGGATAACAGCAGTAAGCATGCTTGTCACAAGGTGAAATTTAAGGTCTTTTTCACACCATAAGCTAATTTATAGCATAGCTTCACGTAGTTGTCTGAAGAACTAAAACACAGTTTAAGAGTAAAAATACATATGACAAGTCAAACAATGCAGAAAATGAGACTTCTATTAAGAACTGATGAAAAATTACATACTACAGTATAAGAGGATAAAAGCTGGTATCCTACTACTGAACTGCCTGAATGGTGCCTGCTACCTTGTTGATATACTCATGCTTCAAAAGGAGAATAAGAGAAAAGTATTTGCACCGCTGTATAAGCTAAAAAGCTTAAAAAGTTGTATCCCTTGTATAAAGAATCAGTAGTAAGATAGTATAGAACAATTTTTGTCTTGGCAATTTCAGCATTTCTGTGTATCACAAGTATCACAGACTGCTGGCAAATCTGGAAGATGCTGGACCAGTTGTAAAGCTTGAAGGGTACGGGTAAAGAACAAAGATTACTGTTTTGGAGATACTCAATTTTTAGCTGATTTAACTATTGTCCCATTCTTTAACTTTTCTTGAAAAAGGCTTTGAATTAACTTGTGTACTGACCTCTCTAGTTTTCAGAGATGCCACCATCTGTTAATTCTGCTTTTTTTATTTTGATCTTTGTAAAATGGGACTTATTTTTCCCTTGAAGAAGGCTGAGGAAGAGATAATCTACAAGCAATGCTAACATTTTCAAAATTAACAGGCAGAACTGAGATTTCACCTTGTTTTAAAGCACTACAGATTCAATTAAAATTACTACTAGAATACATAGCAGACAAGAAAATTAGGAGAAGTCTTTTCCTTCCCCTACCCCTCCAAAAAAGAGCATAAATAGCAAATGGCATTTAGCAAATTATTTTCATAATTAGCTTATCTGTCTGATGAAAGAGTCTGTCCTATATATATTATTTTATTTGACTAAAGCATGATCATCAGTAACTAGTTTTAACTTTGGAAGCGATTCTTATTCGATTTGGCAAGTAATACTTATTTTTCGCTGAAGACAATAACATGGGTTTTGCTGGTTGCATAGAACTATTATAATACAAACAGTTGTTCTTCAGCTTTTAGTAACTCCTGCATCGCAAATTTCCGTGAGTTTATTTTAACAAAAAACACCAGCATTCAAAGGTCCCACTGAACATGTGCCACTGCCTTTATTCCAAAATAGTCCGTTTTACTCTGACTCATCAACTCTACATTTAGAAATGCATTCTTTCTCCTTTGGTTTCTGTTGCTTAGCCACATGTCAGAAGTTACTGAAGCTACATTAAAAACACAAACAAAACCAGCTTTTTATGTGTGAACTGACTTTCCAATAGTACTACTCCAGCAAATCATTAGCCAGGATAGATACAATAATTAATTAGAAGGAAGTTTTTCTCTGTATAAAATATGTTCTCAAAAATCACTGGACACGTCAAAGTCTATACAGCACATACAGCTTACACACATGTTTCACTGCAATGCTTCTGGTCTTTACATATAAACACTAAAGATAATTTGCTCCCAATAGCTAAGAAATCCTTCATATTTTCTCATTGACTATCTTTTCCTAAAGATTTTAGCTATAAAATGTATAATTTGTACTTTATTTACAAAAATTAACGTCTTGGTACAGCTTTACGCATGAATGCAAAACTTGAGCATCTGGTTTATAATTAAGTAGTACACCATTGATTTACGTCCCACCAGATCCACGTTGCCAAATTAGTCAGCCATGGGCTGAACATAAGTAATCTGAATATTTGCTTGCAAGAGACATGAAATGAAGCTTCCTGGCTGCGGCAATGTATTTATCATAATGAAATCTTGCTCCACAACAGCAGTTTGAAATATTATGAAAACAGTTCTCCCATGAACACGGCGAGATGACTAAGACACATCTCTATACTTAAGTTACAGTTTAGCTGATAGGGTAGTAACTGAAGACTATCTTGACAGCTTCTCCTCTGTAGTTTCCCTTGAATACATTATTTGCTTCACCCAGCAGTTTCTTGGTGAATGTATTAAGACTTGTGTATAAAGTAATCCAGAATGGAACATAAGTTATACTTCATAAGTATTAGCCAGCCCAGGTTTACTGAGAAGTCATCAGGATCACAGACTCCCACCCCTCATTACAGCCCCATCCCATCATAATTTCACTTCTGAATACCAGTCTCCAACACGTGTAACATAACACCCTCAATAATTTGAGGCATTAAAAACTATTTTCTTATCAATAAAATAACTGGGCTGGGGGGGTGGGGGGGAAGCAGAATCAAAGGACAGCATACTACATAAAAATCGGACTCTCCCTTCCATTCAAAAAAATTTACTACCCATATACAAATTGCTACAGAACTTGAAAATACATTCTAACATGACATTGAATATCCATTGAAACTTTAAGAGTATTCTAGAACCAACTCCTCGCCCTTTCTAAAAAGTACAAAAAGCTCATTTCTGATCATTTTTCAAATTTGAGTCAATTTTTTCAGCAGTGTGAGTGTTGTGGTCTAACCCCAGCTAGCAATGATGCTTTACGAATTTCAGTCAAGGGAATTTCTCCTACTTGGACGGTGAAGATAAATGAACCAGGCTGAGCTGATCTAACCTAAACTTGCTAGTGGAAAAGAAGGGCAGGACCTACCACCTTTCCACAGAACTCTGGTCCAAGCTGCATACTCCCTTCACCTGCTCTGCACCAGGCACCAGCTCTTCCGCTCTTCATACTCAGGGTACAAACAACTCTCCTAATCTGGCAGAAGTCAAGTCTGCAGAAAAGTTTTCTGTCAAATTAGCTAATAAAATCAGTTCATTAAATGATCAGCCACGCAACAGAGTACAGCACATGAGAAGGGGTAGCTCTGCATTGACACAAGTCAAACAGAAGGGAAAGTCCTCTTTACGCTGGAAGCAGTTGAGTATTACACTTTTAGCTTTCTGCACCCTTACGCCTTCAAGCTCATTCTGTAATGTATCTAAACTAGAAATCTTCTAAAGTGTTGCAATATCACATTAAAAAGGGAGATTTTTCAAACCAAAACAATCATCGAAGAACTTTTGTATGAATTTTTTATTTCATTTCTGTCAAGTTTGGCTGCAATCTGGTTTTGAGCATACTGAAACTCCAGGATGTTGTCAGGTATGCTAAAGGACTCAATACCATATGTGGTTTGCAAGTATCTTACCACTTTTTTTTTTTTTAAAACTCAAGTCTGTCAAATCTTATATTCAGCATTTTTATACTGTAAAAGGTTACTGTACATAGCCACTGGCCATTATGCTTACATTAGTCATTCAGTTTGTGAATAAAGTCCTATACACATGCAGAAACATTAAAACTAGCTCCACGCAGGCCAGATAGGGTCACTGGGGCTACTTAGGGTTATTGGGGCTACTTAGCTACGCTCAAGCACCAGGTAAACATGGCTGAAGCTTTGAAAGACCAAATGCACTTCAACAACATCATAGGCAAGTAAGAAGCCCCAGCAAATGCTTGATGTAAAAACAAAGCAAAAGCATTTGGGATCGTTCAAAGAGAGACAAAGTGGGTCTAAAAGCATCATCATCACCTCATGAAAGAGAAAGGTACGTATGACAAATCCTCTGTTCCCTTTAATAATCAAAAGTATGTGATAATGATCAAAGATGATTAATACATAGAGCCATTATTGTTTTAATGTATTGTCAGAAGATATCCAGGTCTGAGTTGTGCAAGAAAGTAACCATCTAACTACTAAGGCAACGAATGTTATCCCAGTGGTTGGCCCCTCCAACTCCCAAGAAGGCAGCAAGTTGGATCGGGACTACAAACTGCCAGCTGAATAGCTCTGAGCTACAGTAACCATAATATTTTTGTTAGTCATGTCTTATGAGGAACATAAGGAACATCTTGCCACCATTCTCTTGGTGTTGCTGTGACAACAGACTGCAATGCTAAATAACTGTGATGATACCTTCAAAGTCATTTGTGCATTACAATACCCTTCTAGGGGCTTGTGCTCAACTGCACTAAACAGTCAATTCCAATCTTTCAACCTGAATTTGCCCACCTCTCATCCCCAGAAGGATGACTTTACTCTGGAAATGTTTCCACGCATCTACAAAATCACATACACAATATCTGACTACAATAATAAAAACCTAGCAGAAGTGTCAACGTCTTCCAGAATTACTGTAGCCTACACAGCACTTAATACTTTGCAGGGATGCATAGCAGTTAAAAAAGAACTTGCTCTCCTCTGAAAGAATCAGCTAACCTGGAAAGCAGTAATTAAACTTTATCACCTAGGAAAGAGGTGATTTCTATTTATTTAATGATACCATATCCATTCATGCTGGTAGAGCAAAAGGAAAAGTATTACCAGAAGCATGCTTTAGTCTTTCATCTGTAGTTATCCACTTTTGACTACTGGAGTTTGCTGGATTACACCACTGCTGTAGACAGCAGTGATCTCTGATCTAAAATAATGTCCATTTGATTTACAGAAAGAACTTTTATGTACAACAACAGCCCTCTCACCTTCCTCTGACTAGAACAAATTTTAATTAAGTGTGAAAAAAATATGGGAAACTACAAGCAACAGAACTTCTCATTATCTAACTCATTCGGCTTTTTGAAAAGCCCTGGGAACATATGATCATTGCCTAATATTCCTCTTGCATCATTTTAACTACAGCCTTAAACACAAAAGGAAATGAGAGACCTGAATTAACTATCCTCTTTTCAAGTGTAAAAACTTCTAAGTAGCATCACAAAGGAGAGATTAATCCCTAAACTAGCTGAAACAGTTACGTTTTCATAAAGCAAGGTTTTCCATTATATTTATTAAGCATATAACTTAATAAAAGACTTGCCCTGACTGTTTCAGCTCTTTGTAGCATGAAAATGTAAAGTCTTTTCCCTTATGTACTCATTCTAATATTATTCGTAAGACATCAGAGAAGCCATGTTTGTGGCAAAGGTCTTTGGCAAAAAAACACATCATATATTTTAATAATTTTTTTCTTGTAATAATTTTTGCAAATATAACAACCATTTTGGATAAATGAAAATAGGTGTGAGGTTTTAAAAATATTATAATGAATGCAAGCATACCTTAACATGCACAGAGTATAAGCAGCACAATCCTTTTTAATTCCGCATTTTAGATGGTTTTCAAGTGGTTGGATGCTCACAAAGGGGCAGGATCATGTAGCTGCACTGGAGAAAGCATGACCTCCTTTCTCATAAGCAACTGGCTTTTAGATTCATTCAGCCACAGTGTCATTTCATCTTAACTGGCAAAATATCTTTACCATTGTCAGTCATTGTTATTGCAGTATTAATAGCCCTATTCAGCCAACAGCTGAATGAGTTCACAGTACTTCACTATTTCAGGCTATATATATACCTTGCACATTACCAGCATCAAAAGAGATTTCATCAGTTACATTTTGAAAGCGTCTACTTCTGAATTTATACATATTTCTAGTCCACAAGTATGACCTCATCTTAACCTTTAAAAAATAAACTTTCATGCTAAGAAAAGGTTTGCACAAGCTGATTTCTCAGTTGCATAATTATGAGGTTAGTGATAAATTTCCTAAATGTGTCATTTTTTAAGTTTCTACATTTAAGACCCCATTTGACAGGAGGGCTTTAAAGAAGTTCCTAATAATTTTTCTTCTCTCCTCCCCCAGTCTATGCCTTTAAAATACAGAAATAAGTCATATATAGAAACCTCACATAGTGCATCTTACCTTTTTACCCATAGTTAGAAAAGGAAAATCCAGAGAAAACCTGATCTTCAAGGTCATTATCTTATTGGCAACTCATAGTAAACTCAGATATTTTTATTCTATAACTATTGTACTGACAGTACTTTAGAGATTTCTGTAGTGCATTATAAAGTGATGAAAACTGTGTCACTAAAAAAGTTAGAATACAAGCACCACAATCTGTCAACTAGGATAGAAGTTCTAGCATCCGTTAACTGAGACAGTACAGTGGGGAATAAATAAGCAAAAACTAACCACTTGTGTATTTAAATATTCTCAGAAATAGAACATAACTAGCATCCTTAAAAATCAGCTAGGATAAATTAATTTTCTAGTTTTTCTACTGTTCACATCAATCCACTCTTTATTAGCCAGACCTTCTCCTCTATGAATCCATTCAACCAAGTTCTTCTAGTACTATTCACAAGTTTACCTACCTAATTGTTTACAAAGTCCTTTAAGAAACGGTTGAAGTGATGCCACCATTCTCACACTTATCATTAAGAGGTACAAAGTACAAGAGGTTAGCTTTGCTAACTATATAATTCACTGTGAACCATCTGGTCATAATGCTCCTAATGCCCCACCTCCTCCCCATTAATCCCCATACACCTTCTTTCTTCCAAGCATCTTCACTTGGGCAGCAATATCAAAGTTCCATTTTTTGCTCATCGTCCAAAATTTGTCTTCTACTCTGTTTCTCTTGAAAAACATCACATAAGGCACTGTACAGAATATTTAACAAATGCACTTTTCCATCTAGTTTCAGAGCCCACTGCAAGCAGTTACACTCATGCCTCAGGAAATTATCAAAATAAAGAGACACGGAAGAATACAGAAGGCAGAAGCTAGGATCTCTAGTTTGCCACTAATAAAACCAGAACCAAAAACACATCTAAAACATTTGACTCTAAATAGAAATAATTTTGTCAAGCACCACTGTAGCATCAACATGGATTTGCAAAACCACAAAGTGCACAGATATCTAAAATTTCTAATTGTAGCACATTTGAGAAAGTACTTTCAAGTCCTGAAAACCCATAGTAAAATACCTATTCAAAGTCAGAAGTCATGAAATGACATTCAAATGTTTAAGCAAAGACCATAAAATCTACTAACTAAAAATAACTCATCCAGGTTATATTATTTCTTGCTGATTAGCTGGCTTCCACATACAGCATTATCTTGGAAAAAAAAAGCCAGTGGTACGGCATCATGGTACTTAAGTTTAGATTACTGGTTGAATTCAAAGAGGACATACCCACTGCTGGTGCATCATATTCATCCCCAAGTAAAATTTCAGGAGCAGAATATGCAAGAGATCCACAGCTTGTGGTGAGCTTCTTTCCAGGCTGAAATTTGTTGCTGAAGCCAAAATCAGTCAATTTCACAAGTCCTTGTTTCTCAAAGAAAACCACATTCTCTGGTTTTAAGTCTCTATGAACTACGTGCAGTTTATGGCAGTAGGATATAGCATGAACGATCTGAGCAAAGTATTTTTTTGCCAGCTCCTCATTCAGCCCTTCTTCATGCTTCATGATGTAATCAAACATATCTCCTCCATCTCCTAGCTCTAAGATAAGATAAAGCTTAGTCTGGGTGTCAATCACTTCATACAGCCGTACAATATTGGGATGCTGCACTAGTTTCATGCATCGAACTTCTTGAAAAAGATGTCCGGTGGCCAGAGTGTCCAGTTTGGTCTTGTCAATTACTTTTACTGCTACTTTTTCACCTGTAAAGACATGCCGAGCAAGTTTGACAACAGCAAAATGGCCTCTTCCCAAAGTTTTATCCAAGTCATACAATCCTGCAATTTTTCCATCATATCCTCGTTTGAAGCCTGCCATTCTGTTTCAGAAGGTGAAATTATATTTAAGCTCTTTGGAAATGTGATCTTTTCATATAAGAGTGTCTGATGCAAATAAATAGTCCATTGTCACTGCCAAGCATACCTAAAATATAAAGAGACAAGATTACATATTCATATAAAAATGAGCAAAATTATTATCCTGTAATTGTCCTAAATGAGGATTCTGGAATTGGCACATTGTTACAGATTACTCATGAAATTCTTCAGGGGTTTTTGCAAAGGATTTGAAAAGCCATGCTGTGGCAACCAACAGATTTCTGACACCACATTATCAGTGTGCTGGAAGAAAGGGAATTTCAACAGTGAAAATTTCAATAATGAATGAATGAGAATTGCAACAATGAATTTCAACAATGAAAATTTCTCTGAAACCCAGTGGCCTTTATATTCTGGAGTTCAAAACCTTGCCAGCAACACTTGAAGAAATCTGTGTTCTAAGCACTGCTAAAATTGGCAAAGCTGAAATTTGTAACTTTTCCAACTACATTAAAAGTGAGCTGAGGAGCACAGAATATTGACAAGAGAAACATTTGATTTATCTTATATTTTGGCCTATTCCTTCACATTGCAGCATGAAATGGCTCCAATACATCTTTCTGATGGCATGAGTTTGGACTTTTTTTTTAAACCTTCTGCCTTTTAACAACTTGCTGCTTAGCAAAGCTCAGATGGTCATACAACACTTAATTTTGTTCCTATAAGTATAAGCGTTATCAGTCAATCCTGAATTGCAAGAAATGAACAAAGCTTTACAGGCTGAAATGAAACATTTGGGTAGAGCGCATTCTTAATGCTAAATAAAATGTCTTGTTAAATATTTTGACTGGAGTTACAAAAACTGGTGATAAAAAGTTTGCATGTAGGCTGCATATGTTCAGCAGTCCTAGGAATGACTCAGGAGAAGAGGAAGAAGAGTAGGAATGAAGGGGAGAGAACTCAAGAGTTCAGCTTATTTGTGCTGAACTCCTGCTTACCAGTTCATTTGGCATTTAAGCAAACAAGATCCAACTTACAAAACGTTCATATTCAAACCTGGTTTTGAAGGTCTTATGTCCCATTGCCATTTTTTTTTCCACACACAAAACCTCCCAAAAACTTCTCTTCCATCTTTAACTTATATTCAGGTTTAAATAAAAATCTGTAGCTGTCAAAAAGCTAACCACTTCTCCCACTTTGAGTGCAAAGTAGCTAAAAATATGGAAATTAGGTGGTTTGTTGCCAACTCAACAAAATACAGAAAACATAGCTCTTTAGAATGTATTTTCTCAGTTTCAAAACTGAACTTCAAAAAGAAAATCTTTGAAAAGGAAACTGGCAAACAAACAACCCCTTACATTAGTTATTCTCAAGTCAAAATGTAAGCATTAGATTAAAAACACTCCCTGCTAAACAAGTTATTTCACAGGCAGTGAAACTAATGAAGCTGGTTTCATATGGATTCAATTACAAGGTTGGGGGTCCTATGAAGATTCTCTGATGTTTAACAAGCTCACCTTACTGCTTCTCTCAGCTGGAGCCATGGTATAACCTCTTCTCTATCCAGCTGTCTTACTTGCACAAAGTCCATGGGAATTCAGTTTGAGAGCTCCACCCCTGTAAAATTTGAATGAAATCAATCAACTTCTGAAACCTCACAACCGAGGCAAGGAACAGGGTAGGTGTTAATATAAACATTGGGGTATGAGTTTTTGTTTTGCTTTAAAGATAATAATCAAGCCTTAAAAAGAACTCCATTGGGTTTTGTATTACGGTACCCTTTCATTCTGTAACTAAGCACTACACCTCAGGTGCTCTTCCAAAACCCACTCCCCTTCACTAGAAAGTGCCATAGTATCAAAATTGCCATTGACATATCTGTTTCCAACACATTCCATACTGCTCATATTACAAAATTTCCCTTACTGCTCACAGTTAACCATGTAATACCATCCCATCCTTATTCCAGAAAGTACAAAACTAGATTAGACCATGCTACATTAAACCAAACACCCATGTGAAACACTCGGGAAGTAACCATCAGAGGATGCCTGGGGAAGAACATAGTACAATGGCAAACGTAATGCAATAAATAATGAAGCCCTCATTATCTTTGAGAGATTCAAAAACTTCTTTACATCAGAGGGCAGTGTCTTTGTGTTTAATAATGCTTCATGGATTCCACCTCACTCCTCCCTGTGAAACCAGGCAGGTGCTTTATTAAGGCATGCGAATTTTTAGTATAAGAACATCCTGCAACAAGGAGTTTAATAGCTTAACTATGGGCTGTGAGAAGAACCACTTCCTCTTGTTTGTTTTAAATCTGATAATTTGTGCATCTTCTCATTCACCGTCTGTTCCAAAACAAGAACGAGCATACTCTATTTACCTTGCCTCAAGCAACTCACAGTTTTAGCTTCCTTCCTAGCTTCAGTTTAGTCTTGTTCAAGTCCTAGTCTGTCGCTCATTTTAGAGGTTATTCCACAGGCTTTAGCATTCTTCTCACATTTCTCTACACATTTTCTAGTTTCTACTTTCTTAGGCCAACTTGTGGGCTGTTTTGTTTTTTTACTATTACTGAGCACTGACATAATGTTTTCATACAATGCTTTGTTACAGTTGTACTATATTCTATCAATACTGAACTAACCCCCAAAATACAGGCTAATGAAAAATAGTCTGTGTACACACAAACCACCTAACCTTAACCTGTATGAGGCAACAGGGGAGATATCAACCAGCTGTGTCCCATATGGTTGTGCAACTCCAGAGCCTCAATCCTAAAAGGATTGCAGGCATCTTAAAAAAAACAACACACACACAAAAAAAACAAACAAAAAACCATCCCACACAAACATACTTTATAGAACTGCTATCTCCACAGCACCCTAACCAGATTCTTCACTGCTTCTAAAGAAAAAAAAAAAAAAGGAAAAAAAGAGCACACACTTAAAAAGCCAACTTTTTTTAACTGTCATTAGGACATCACCCCTCCTTACAGATCTGTTTTATCCATAATGCATCCTGTAGTCAATACCTTATGCTAAACTAAAGTTTTAGAATCCTTACATTGAAAACCTTAAAAGTTGCATTAAAAAAACCCCACAAACAGCCAGCCACTCCTTATGCAGTTGGAGTTACCAACAAGATACTCAGTTGGTCAAGTTTTTATGGACCATTTCTTTCCTGCATGTTACGACAAACCTCAAGATTTACATCTCTATTCACACAGATTCATCACATCCTACAAATCTGGCCCAGATCATGAAACACCTTTACTCTTTGAGGAGGAGAGGTGGCTTTAAGAAATTTTCTGTTGTATCTTAGATTCATAAACACCACCTGCACAAAAGACAGAGCTTTCTTAGCATACTGCAAAACCACAGTTTTGTTACTCAAGAGGCAAGGAAGATGGAAGTAAAAAAATCCTTAGTCAATTTTGACTTAGTTTTTCTTCTTAAAATTCAAGAAGGTTCCATGCCTGGCAGAGCAAAAGGGAGACAGCAAACCCAGCCAGATGTAACAGAATGTAACTCGTCTGAATTTAAGTAACTACAACACTCAGCAGTAAGGAAAGATTTATACATAATTATTTTGTTCACTTGGCACATTCTCAACCATCTTTGTACAAACTCAACAAGTGATTTGTCTCTAAATGACAGAATACACAACCAACCTGTCAACAAAATTCCAGCAAAAAGATCAGTTATGCTTAAGCCATGAAGAAATACATCAGGCAGTAATCAATAGGATAAATGCTTACAGAAACGGAAGATAAGCTACACTTACTAATGTTGCAGTCCCATTAGCTGAAATAAAATTAATGCGGATTCTTTAGCAGTTTAACATAAAGTTTCCACAGTAGCAGACTAACAAACTTTTAATTCTGTGGTTTTAAAATCAATCTCCAAAGATGAAGATCCCACAGCTAAACACAAGGATCTTGGACATACACACAGCTGGAAGTCAACACGCCAAAATTAAGAATTGTTTAGTAAGAAATGGATGCAAAACTGTCATAGTGCATATAGATACAAACATCAATTACAATTTAAACATGCTGCCTAAAGGATCACAGTTGCTATACCAATACATTCCAGAGAAGTAATTTATATCAATTTCTCTCAAGACTAGGAATTTTGAAAGCACTTAAAGATCAACTAAGAATGCAGTCTCACAAATTACCAGCCTTTAGCTGAACACTCTTTATGAGCATTTCTTTGCAGATGCCTCCTTAGATACATCAGTAAAACTTTTGGGGCTAACTATAACTGGAAGAACCCCAAACGTCCAGATTTAATACATCTACTACCATCACACTCCAAAATAGGTTTAATTTTAATGACAGATCATTTCTGTAATACAATTCAGTAATCCAATGTGACTTCTTGAATATTTTTCGCCAAATGAAGGAGCTGCAAACTACAGTACAGGACAATCAAAATTTCAACCAGCCATACTTTGTCAGCGAGCCAAACTACAACCTGAGCAAAACAGTTTGAGAGTTCTATCACAGAAAATATTTACCTGTCTTTCCTTTCACTCACATTATCTGAAGTTTTTTACAAGTTCATTTTTCAGCATTAGAAAGCTTGGGTTTTCTAGTTGCCGAGTTTACTAACCATTAGCAGCATTTAATCCACGTGGCTAATTGCAGCTTTAAAAATGCAGTTTTCCCTAACTATATCAGAATTCAGCTATGCCTCCAATGCTCATTTTATGCAATGCAGACATTTACCAGTAAATAGATTCAAAACAGATCCTTCCTTCTATAGAAGTACACGTATCCTATCCAACAAAATACTGCAAACAGCCCCTGTAATGGAGATCTGCAGGAGCTGTTTTGTAATGTCACATGCATCCTATTAAGCAGCTTAACAACAGCACTGTGATTCAAACATCTCTAAAAGATGGATGACTAGATCTCTCAAAGATCTGTTTTGAAAAACAGCATGTTTCAGAGACAGTTTTTTCTTTAAGCAATTAATCCTGTCCAAAAAGTTTCATTAGATTATACATTACATATAAGACCAGCCTATTTCATCTTATATTAATGTGCATCAGCTTCTTAATTTAGAAAATGATGATTCAAGGTCCCATTTCAAAAAAGTGTTATAATACTACCAGTGTAAAAACTTCCTTGCATTACCATGCCAACAGACATGAAAGCTGAAGTAATCTTCACTGGGACTCACTGGTCCACAGACAGCTAAGCATTCCTGTCTCCCTTCACAATAAACGGGGATTCAGTCAACACAGATAAGAACCTACGATAAAACAAATTGCACCCTAAAGCAGATAGCCAAACAGATCAAATGAATCATTTCTTAAAAGCACACATTTTCATTTTCTGTAACAGGAGTTTTAGGATGACTAGTTCAGAGGATGTACAGAGTACATACATCCACAAGACAGATTAAATAAGTTTCACTCTGTTTCTCCTTTTGCTCTCTTTTGTCTCAGATGAAGAACAGCACCTACACCAATTATTTACTACATAATTATATGTTGAGAGCAAGACTTGTGTTGCTAGTCTTCTTAGAAACAGTAAACCAAAAAACTGATCACAGATCCAGAAACCAGGCTTTTTTATGCTGAAAGCAACTGGTACAAATCATTAGAATCTGAGGAAACTGGAGGAAATATCAACTCTGCACACAAACAGTGCAAGTATACTTTTTCACCTTTTTCTCCACTATTTACTATCAATTTTTATCTGCTATCCTACTGTAAGATACCTTTGCAGCCTAATCCACGAGCCTTTAAAACAATTCATCTTTGTTTTCATGTGAGCCACTACTTACATGTGATGATGCTACACCTTCACCCATGTGTCAATCTGCTTTCCCCAAGAGGGTTTTTGATCACCTTTCCTTTTTATATAAGGGAGAGCCAACATGCTAGAGACAGGTGCAAGATGTTTCAAGTGAAGAACATACACACTTAATGCATAGCACATGCTCTGAAAACTAGTCATGACTCAACTCCTCCAGAGTATTTGAAACCTTTAAAGCCTCATACTACCCAATATTCCTCGAATATTCAAGGAAAAATATGGGACTTAAGAACCCAAGAACCTGTATTCTCCCTTTGCTTCCACACACGGGTGTCACAGTCCAAAGCCCTATGCCACCTTTTCCTGTGACCTCAGACTTCACAACTCCCATTCAAAGGTACTCCAGGAAGCGACAGCTATCTGTTCTTGCCCTACAGCCAAACTCTTTGCAGATGCAGCATTCTTGGCAGGTGGGAGCAGTGGTGTTACAACTCAGCCTTTGTATATACAATGGTATCTAATGCTTTATTTTCCACTTTGCATGACTGCACCACAGCATACATGCATATCTTTCCCTTCACCAGTGACAAATCCCATAAACTCTCCTGTGCTTGACAGTTTCACAATAACACACTACAGTAGATTTTTCAAGGTGTACATGCACTTTTAGTTTCACATTAGGCCTGTCATCTGCTCGTGTCAGGATCCACTTCATACTGTGTTACTAAAATGTCAATATGTATCAGCAAATCTCTCTACCATTCAGCATAGCTACACCTAAAATGATCAAAGTAAGAGTTATCAAGTAGTAACCAAAAAATTAACCTGCACAATGTAATAGTATTCCCTAGCTTTAAACAGTCTTCAGAATTTTGCTCTGAAGATATGAAAGCTGCCAATTGCTGATGAAGTTTTGCCATTAAACATTTGGGAAGCCTGCAGTGAAATGTTAGTGCTTCATTATTTTAGAATGTATTGCAGGCATCAGAGGTACTGATATCTGGCCTTAATTCTTCTTAGAATACAGAAATAAAAGCCAAAATTATAAGAATGCTTCCACTCTAAGGTTCATTCAGTGAACCATCAGCAGCAGAAATACTGTTTAATAGAACATTGCTGCTGGACCTATAAACAAAAGGTCGGGGAAGGAAGGGGAATATCATAGATTTCAGAAGAAATAAAAGTTACTAACATCATTTTGTAATAGAAAATTATGAGAGCCTACATGACCCAAGATCTAAAAGTAAGACTTTGAGGCAGCTCCAATGTATGGGAAAAGCTGAATTTAAAAAAGATATGATGATGACTCAGGATATCATCAATTAAAATATACTTTTATATCTTAGACAAGAAATTCCCAAACTTTTAGACCTACAGATTGTTGTCTACCATCCTATTTTCTTGAATATTAGTACAGTCACATCAAGCATGGAAAGTTTAAGCTTTCCTCTTTCACATGGGTTTGCAAAGTTGTAGTAAGTGGTTTGCAGAACACTAGTAAAGAGCAAACTAATATTTGAGAACTGTGTTGTAGGAGCTACACTACTACATAGTTGACGTCTTTGTGAGAATCATCTTCAATACAGACAAGTGAAAAAAGCCACTGGATCTAAATAGGTCCTTCAAGGCTCCCCACTTTAAAAGTCAAGAATGTGTATTTTTTTCTTTCACAAGCAAACGAATGAGAAAAAAATACAGACAACGCTGAAGTAGGTATATATTGTAAAGCAAAAGCAAGATAGTGGTAGGAATAGCAAGATTATGATTACAAACTAGGCACCAACGCTATTAAGGCAACAGATGTGCTAACAGTGATCAAGCTATGATCCATTGACAAACCCATCATTAGTTGTCACTGGCACAGGTTCCAACTGCCTCTGGTTGTGAAACGCGCTAAGAGCCCAAGACACTTTCATAACCATGCTGATAATCGATGTCGTTCACAAAGCACTTTCCATTTCTAAGAGAAGTTATTACACAAGACAAATGCAATCTTCCCTATGGATTTGAGAACTCAGCAATAGCTTTATACCACTTTAAGTCCTTACATCAGCCACAGCTCCAAATGCAATTCATTTCATGTTGTCTGTTTTCCTCTTGTGCCTCCTCTCCAAGTCCAGTATGCAGCTAAACAAAATAATACAAACAGACATCACCATCACCCTGTTCACATATCAGATACCTCAGCAATGCATCACTTAAGATCTAAAGCTGTTCTTAAAGTATTACAGCAATAGAGAAGAACTACTATGTCCCCTAAATTATCTGCTGCAAAGTAGCATGCGGTAACATCTTTTAAAAAGGACTTGCTCCAAATTTTGCGGTATCTGCTAGTACTTTCTTTTTGTAACTGTAAATCAGTTACAAAACTTTGCTCAGACCCTGTGATGTCATGATACATATAAAAAATTAGTTTCAATTGAAATGTTAATGTTTTGCAGTTCTGAAGAAAAATTTCTCCTCAGCTACAGAAAATCAACATAGGTATCTTAGTTACAGACATTCATAAACCTAACCAGTCAAGATCTGGTATCAAAGACATCTGAAGATCACAGAAACCAAGAAGCTTTTCAGTCAATCATCTTAAAAGCAATATAAGTAACTCATAGTAGTTGGACTCCCTAGCCCAAAATTATACTTTTCCAAGCTTGATAAGCAGTATCCAAGTAGTTTCCCAAAGGCTTTAATATTCATCAGATTTCCTATTTTTCTTCTCCCCCTTCTCCCAAAAAAAATAACTAGGAACATGAAACTAATGAAGAAATACTTTGCGTATCAGACAGAAGTCATATTACTGTGATTCACGATGGTATCACTATCTTTTAGACAGGACATTACATCTTTATTTCCAGAAAACCTACTGCAAGAACTTTGCAGAAAACAAACAACTCTGATCTCTATTCCACCAATCTAGACTCTTTTGGAGTAATTGCCTCATCTACTTCACATTCATGAATTCTCAGAATTGTCCTCTTTTTTTTTCCAAATGTCTATTTATTAACATTACCACATAATTTTCTCATGCCAGACAGTATAGAAAAGACCACTAACAGGAGCTTTAAACATTCCATTCATTAATCAACGAACATGTCAGTGTGGCTTAACATTTTAATAAGTTACCACTGTTATAACACCTAAAATCATTTGTTGTGTACATTCAGAATCAAACATTATTTTTATTCTGCATATCAAGGAAGGTGAAAGTATTGAATGCAAGCACAAATACGAGTATTCCCATGCAAATATGTTGTTAGCATCTATTACAAGCAGTAATTTCTATTCAATTTCCCAAGAACCATCTCTGAGCTCAAATGTCAGATAGCTTCATTTGTTTAGCAATATATGCAGTAACATAAAACTTGAGTATTGAATTGATTTAAGTTGCCTCAGATACTGACACTTTCCATCTAGGATACAAACTACTTAAACCTTAACAGATCAACTCCAGCCTACAGTTTAAATACTTTATTCTCACTTACAGCATCCTATATTAGCTAGGAACTGGCAGACACCTGAAAATTTACTGTTTCAACATGAACAAACATAATGAAAGTCTAGGTTATCATCTTATCTCTCAAAGTTGGTTTAAGTCCAGTCAGTAACTAGATACAAGACTGAGGCAGAAAATACAGAATTATATATGAAAAGCAAAAATCAGTCTGTCAAAATCAGTGCAACATTCATGCCCCAACACTGTTGTAGAACATCATCACACAACTGAGAGATTCAGCTTTTCAGAAAGCAAACATGCTCTGTTCTGTATTTCACAAGTGTAAAAACTACACAGCACTTTTTCCTCATTAAGTTCTTAACATTGGTGACTTAATCAACTTAGGTGTACTAGAACTCTGCCAGGGAAAGTTATCCTAGAATTATAAGTGAATATACAGTTTTTCAAATCCTCTTAAGCTCTTACGTAATACTGTTACATGTATTAAAACAACAGCTACTTTACATTATTATAAAAGCTGTAGCACTCCTGTGAAGTGCTTGAAAGCAGCATGACTAGGAAGATGCACACAACCTCATAGGTAACAGAAGTTAAGAGATTATGCAATTTAATTTTAGTATATTCATCATAAACTGCAGTTCAATCCTGTGTACAAAAAGCAGTGTCCCTGATCTTAACCATGTTTCATCAGTTTCTTATTTTATTTTAAGACATAATTAGAAAACACTGTTAAGTAGGAATGGACAGAAGTTCATCAAGAAGTTTTACAGCTATAGCATTGTAGTGAAATTTTGAAAGCAGACAAAAACCCAGGAAAAGTGCATTATTTCACGATACAAACATTCCAAGGAAAAACAGTTAGCTGTACCAAGATACCGTGCCCTTGAAAGCACGGCAGGCAACAACACAAGACAAAGGCGCTAGTTTGGCATTACTGTTGCCAGTGGGATAAAAAGCACAATGATACACTGAAGGTATATACTGCAAAATAACTACTCAAATACGATATCGAAGGCAGAGAGTTAGAGCCTTAGAAGAGATCAGGTTGATCAGAACAGTGCACGAGGACAATGACTACTGCAAGTACAAGAATATCTGCAGTAGCATCTTAACATGCTGTTTGTTTAAAATAATCAGAAAGCAGACTATGTATCTACAGTGCAACCACCCACACAGCAATATTAATTCTCAGAGCAAGATGATCCAAGGAACGGCAGTAACATGTACAGAAATTTCAGTATCCAAAACTCAATCTGTACTTTCTCGCTTCTCAACTGTGTAAAAAGAAAAAAATCACAACAGTATATCACTAAGTTCACTTAAAACATCACTGACCCTTTTCCCTGTTTTTGTTGGAAGCCTCAGGTGTGGATCACAAAGGTTGCCTTAAAAGAGCCACAGAGATGTGCTGCCTTAGATGATACCTTACCTACCAGGCACTACTTCAGCATTCAGGTTAACTCCTTTTGCCAATCACTTGAAAACTCATCCCATTATTCTACCACTCTTCTAGGCATTTAGAACGTTCAGGAAAAAAGTGAGACAAGACTGGACTTCCTTCTCCTCAGCTTTTGTTCTTTAGTCCTCATATCCAGATATTCTTATGCACTGGAAGTAAAAGGGGCAGATATTAGTCTATTTAAGTTAACATTTCAACATGTTCCACAAGGGAAAAATTTGACTGCACTATGCAGCAATGGCTGTTAGTCCTTGTAAGTTTCAGATTCCTTCTTTCTAAGGATCAGCAATAGTACAAAAATAACTACCAGCCAAATTCCCATTTTGTGATACAGCTGTCAAAAAAACCCCACCATTCATTAACCTACTTCCTAATGGTGCATGCCTTGCAAGAACAGCTTAATTCTAACATAATAAACATTTGCTTGTAAACACTTCCATAGATCTCATTTTGCTGAGATTCATTAAACCGGTCCTTCCCCAGAGCGGGAAGATCTAAATATATCCATAATAAACATCTCCAAAAAAGCAGCCTATATGACTAAGTAGTGACTGCACTACAGAGGGCAGGCGTAAGCAGATTTGCATGCAATTCATTCATGCTAGATGGCTGCAGATCATACAATACACTCCAGCTGCTCCAGGAACTGCAATGGTACCATTGAGGAAACCACTTCTTTGCATATCTACTCTTAACAAGCTCTTAAAAGTAAGACAATCAGTAAGAAACTATCTATACATAAGCAAAAACCCAAAGCTTTTTATATTTCCATATCCCATGTAAAGCTTTCTTCTTCACAGGTGTTCTAGCACTGCTTATCAACAGAAATATTCAATTTGGAAATAGGTCACATTTGTTGCCAACCATCCTCAGGTCAATATACACTTTTTCCCTAGTGGATGTTCTCCAATACTTTATTCGGTCTACTTATTAAAAAAAAAATCAACAACCAACCAAAACAAACACACCAAAACCAACCATACAGCTGTCCTTCAGCTACTACCAGGACCGTACATCAACCATAAACATCTTGAAAAGGCACCTTCCATAAATTTAACTAGTGGAGTACCATTTGGGTGCCAAAACCAACCTCACAAAAAGCAGAGACCTCTCTCCAGGGCTTACCCACTTACCAACCAATTTCCACAGTAATCTAAAGGCACTAAATTCAATGTTGTAACATTGAATTGAAGCAACACACGTATCGACAAAGAACAAGGGGTACTTGTGTTTTCAGCCTCTGGCAGGGGCACTTCTCCACCTCTGCGAGCAGAAAAGACCCCAGCTTGCATTCTGAGCAAACCTGTTGGCTACGCACCTGGGTCCGAGGGGGTGAGATGCAGCGTCATTCCCTCAAAACGCATCCGTCACCCACCCTCTAACCGGAGGGCATTCGCCTCGCTTGTTTACCTTTTTTTGTTTGGTTGGGTTATTTCCAAGCGACAGAAAATACGCGGCG
>NW_010199490.1:0-7934 GCF_000695765.1 Mesitornis unicolor
CCCTAACGTTCTGTGATTCTGTGATTAGAAACAATTGTGAAAAGGGCTTCGGTTAATTATATGAAACTTTCTTATCCTTCTGGAATGTCATAGTTGGAGATCATGTAGAACATGATTAATTCTTTCTTGTTACCTAGTTTTGCTAAAACAAACACAATCTTAATAGAGCAATACTATATATTGCAGCAGAAATGCTGAACAAAAGTTCAAATAGGGAGCTCACTGGCCTAGTAAGTCTTATGCCGAGTTGGATATGGAACATTTACTTCATGCAAGAAAAAAATGAAAGTAATTTCTCTGATTTAATTCTTTATTTTACCTATGCTAACTGATGCAGAGGATGTACTCAGCTCTCCTAGGAAGCAATGGAATTATGCTTGTTTAACAAAGATATTATTTGGATTTTAAAATGATTTTTAATACTTTAAAAATTGTCATTAAAAATTTCATAATTTTTACTTTTAGACTGTTGAATTGGCATGTAAACAAAAACCTTGTTCTTACCAGATACTTCGAAAATTATTCTAAGACAACAATGCTTTTATAAACTTTATAAAATTTTTTAAAGAATGAAGCAATAGTCATATAAATACAGTGATAGATTGATACCCATCTGCTTTTTAAGGAAGAATTGTTACTTTAGTCCAATTTTATAATTACTTCAATGTTGATACAGTTGCAGTTTTGTATTTTCTTAAATCATAGCATGTACTAGAGGGAAAAAACCCAAGAGCTGAGAAAATAATAGTTGTTCATAAGATGTTATTTCTTTTTTTTCTAAACTGACAGTGCGGTACAGAAGTCTGCTAGGGAGAAGCATGCCAAACTTATTTTTATCATTATTGCTGTTATTACTGTTTATTACAATAATGTTCTTTAAATTTACATTCTTGAACCATCAGTGGTATATAAGACTATATGTGTAGCTATACATACCTAATTATTTGTGGAAGGTATTAGTATTGTAAATAGAGCTTATCTTTGTTATGAGAGTGGCATTAATAACAGAATTTCATAAATGCCAACATATAGTACGATAATTTCAAGACTCTCTGAAAATATGGTGTATTGTAGCTAAAGATGTTCACAAATGCATGTTGTGTGTGTGGATGGGGAGGGGGAGGAGGGCTGTTTTGTGCTTAGAATGCTTTCTGCTGCATAAATATTAGCATTAAATAATTTTGAATACCTTGTTTCCTAAAAAGATTAGTAGCTCTTCTCTATGTGATAAATTGTGCAAGAGTTATTGTTCACACCAGTCTTCATACTGTATTATTCTGTGTAGCTTTAAATAACCAAGTCCAAATTATGCTCAGCAAGCTGTTGGGAAAGCTTGGAGGAATCTCAGAGCTGAAGGGCCAATTTGTGCCCTGACTTACATCCTGTGCAAATGCACTGACTTCATGCGGGTTGTAAAGGATGTAATGTGGCAAAGGATTTAAGCTGTAGCATTTATTTTTTACTTAGCTTGGTTCCATTTATGTCTATTTTTTATTTACTTATGATTCAATCCTAATGTAGAGGAACATTGTGCCAGTGTATTGCTAGTTTGTAGATAGCATCTCAAATTTTACATTAAACACTTATTAAAAAAAGAAAATCTACATGCCTGCTTACCAAAACTCCAATTTATTGTGGTTCACAGTTGAATCACAATCTTTGCACTTGTAAATATTGCGCAATAACGTATATGCTTTGTATAAAAAATACTTGTTATCTCATTGTGGCCTTATGTATGTTTTCTTAAATCAGTAAGTAAATGCCACTTCCTTTTTGAGTATCTGGATTTTCTCATTTCAATTAGACTTTTCGCTGTCCATGTTGCTCTGATTTTAGAAAAGAACCTACTGCTTTTCTGCATGTAAAATTGTGGACGTTGGGGAGATGGGCTGTACAAATGTGGCTTCACCAGATTTGGTTTGAATCACCAAAGATGCAGCCAGGTATTGCAAGACGAAGAATCAGTGTATCATTTTGCCTTATTTTATTTTTCTTCTTTTCTAAGTGTCTAGGAATAACTTATGCTAGAAAAAGTAGGGATTGAAATAAGAGTTCTTTGGAGATACCAGAGTCATCTCGTTGTACTTGGCTGTTTTCATCTGGTTTTGTACCCTGACGACTCCTGCAGCAAGAAAACCTCAACTTCTGGGTTTTGTGAAGCATTTGGCAGAAAGTGACAAACGCAAAGACATTCAGGCATAGACCTAGTATTAATTGAAGCTGTGGAAATAGTTTAATACACAAAGCGAAAGAGGTGGACTGAGCAGTTTCCACTGAGTTTAAGGACAAGGTGAAGAATTCCACTTTTCTTAATGACCTTAAGAAAAAGAATATTTTTAAGGACTATTCAGCTTAAAATAAGTAGATCGAAGTCTATTTAATAAGGAGAGTGTGAGGCCAGATACTGCATTTGCCTTTTTTGGTATCCCACCATGTACCTTGTGTATCTTTACTAATCAGGTAGTCCCACTGAAATAGGTGGGTCTCTTGTTTGAGCGCATGGTGGTTCATCCTGTGGGAGTGAAAAAGCCCTCCTGAATTACTCTTTTATTAGTGTGCTATCTGTACTGCCAAACGCTGACATTCCACTTCACCACTGATTACCACAAGGAAAATACTAATAATTTCAACAGGAAAACAAAAAAACCCCCACATAACGTGTAATTACTGTCTAGTCCACAGATCCTCTCATTGTTATTTTCAAATGAGGACGATATTCACCCCTACTCAGTTGCTAAGCTAGAAAAAAAAAGACAGCTGACAATAGTAGAAGAGAGTGAATCAAGTTGTTCTACTATTCAATGCTCACTACAGTTTGTTTTCATAACAGTTTAATTTGGCAGTAATTGAATTGAGGAAGCTGGTTTAGAGTGACAAGAATCAGAAAATAAATGCAATTTTTTGATTATTAATTACTTCAGAAATAACTGACTTAGGAAAATCCTTGCTGGCTTTAACCATTCCTTTCACTTGGGGTTATTGTGTAAGCATAGTTTGGCTCATCTGCTGTTTCATGTTTTCTGGGCTTTCAGTCACAAGTTTGAATATCAGAGATTTTGGCAAAATTATAACCATTTGAAATGTTCACTGAACCTGCAAATACAATGAGTGAAAGTACTAGTAGATATGATAGACTAATGACCAAAAATAATGTGGGTCAGACATACCTATGGTTAACCGCTGCAATTTGCCCAAGACTTTGAACATACAGTCTTTCACTAAGTGACTGAAAAAGATTGTAATGTCCACTTTCAATCTGGTTCAAGCTATAATGTGCAGAAGTACTTCAAATAGGACAGTAACCTTTGTCAGTCACATTATAGAAAAGCCGTTGGTGAAAGCAAGAGCTTTGTGCTTTCAGATCAGGGTCTTTTCACCCCTATAATAGAATTTCCACCGCACATCCACAGAAAAGAAAAAGACTGTTTTCATATTCTTTATCTCCACCAAAACCATGATGTTTGTCTCCTAGGATTCATCCTTTAAGTGGCCTTAAGAAATTTTTGCATAACCTCGCCACATCTTCTACCCTAGTTGTTCTCTCATGGCATTTACTACTCCAGGCTAAGTTTACTACCTTGTAAAGAAGTTAGAGAAGAGGCTGTCAATGAGAACTCACACTGAGACTTTCTTCAGGTACAAGAAAGTTTAAGCCTTGTGTAGGCAAACCATCATAAATGCAAGCAGGGTTGAAAACTTCAATTTCCCCCAGTTACATCCCACAATTAAGAAGTGCTTTGGTTTTCTGTTTCTTTATAGAAAGTTTTGGAAACTTACTCCTGTGCAAGTATAATTTTTGAAAGATCCTTTAAGGAAGCTATTAACTCTGACATATGGAGAATTTATAATTTCTGCAAGTGTTATATAGGAGAGACCCTCTCATGCAAGCATATGATGCATTTAACTCATGTTATGAAATCTGCCTCTGTATCTGGCAGTGATTTCAAACTTCCTGAGGTCTCTGTTTAAACTATAACAGAACTTCTAAGCACAAACTGTCACTGAAGGGGAGCTAAAATTACGGTATGTTATGCCTAGGTAAAAAATATTAACAGAATATTTTGATTGTTTAGGCAGACCAGACATAAAGCGATGATCTGTACATTTTTGACAGTAGTCTTAGCTTTTACTTTTGTATTACTGATAATCAATCCCTCTCTTCCCTATCGTCCAAAGACATTTTCTAATATGTTTCTAAAATCCATTTTGTCTCATGCAGATAACTAGCACTGATTCTGCTGGCCAAATTTTTAAACTTACTGATTTTTTTTACTATTAATTGCCAACTGAATCAGGAATTGCGACTCTTCTTCCCCCTCAGAAGCCTCCCTTTATTAAGAAAAACAACCTATTTCATATGATGGTTTTCACAAAGGTTTGTAATCCTCCCAGTTTACCATCTCACCTCTGACCAACTGTCCCACTTGCATCCCTTTTAAAGTAAGTGCTTGTGAAGTGTTTTGCTCTTTTCTCTTTGGAGCATGAAAAGAATATCCTGTGTGTGGGGATTATGGATAATTCTTGCACAAGTAGGAGGAGTGTAACACTGAAGACTGCTGACAATAAGGAAGGGTTTTCATAGTGCTAATACACATGTATCTAAATCACATACTTCAACAATGTAGCTTTTTATATGTTCTATAAGTTTATATCAATATCCTTTCAAACCTGCCAATTCTTTAAATGAGAAGGTGAATTGCAGTAGTCTGTTATAATGGAAAGACAGACCTCGATTACTGTGACATGAATTACTTAAGTAATATAGGAAAAATTAAGTAAAAACTGAAATTATAAAAATATATTTTATACTACTAAGTCCTTAGAAAACTGGCATTCTAAGTTTAAAAATACAGCAAATAAAGATATTTAGTTATGTTGATTCTTTGCCACCTTCCTTTCTTCTCCTTTAAAAAAAAGGACACACAAAACACTGTTTTAGGCGAAAGCTGTTTCTATCATATTATTTTTTTTCCAAGACAAACACTCAGTGCCTAGACTTTTAAACAAGTGCTTTATCCTTGAAAATTAAAATAAAATATTTTCATGTAATCAGTAAATTTTGTTATGAAACTTTACAGCAGCTATATTAAACGATAAGAATAACTACTATTTTGAAATTCTGAACATCTTATAATTAGACCAGCCTTTAAGAAATATTCAGAGTTAAGGCACATTAGAATGTATTCCACAACATGGAGACAGCCCTGACAAAGAAACATTATTCTTAGATTTACAATTAATTACCCTTATGTCTATACCTTGCATTCAATTTGCATATCTTAAAAGTGCTGTAAATTTCATAGCACTCCCTTGTTATTTAAGATCATTCTGCTTTAGTAAAAGTTTCTACAGTGATAACTTTCTCTTGATTATGTAGTTGTGAGGTCAATAAATCTGGCTTTACTCTGCTCTACAATGTTATAATTTTTCTTTTTTTGTGTGTTTTTCATTATTTTGCTCCTTGTTCCTCCTGCCCTCTCATTTATAATCCCCTGAAGAACCAGTAGATAGAGAAGTCTGGCTAGAAGACGAAGTGAGTGGTCAGATTCTCAGATGTTATCTTTTTCCCAGAACGCACTGGTACTGGGTGTCTGACATGTTCTATACATCTTTCTAGTGTCAACCTCATTAAACAAATACAACTTGATGTATAGCTCTCAAGAAATGAAATTTCATGCAATGAATTTGCTCTATTCCAGCTTGTGGTGCTCCTTTTTCTCCCTCTTTTCTACTTTGGGAGTAATTTTGTATATTCTTGATTTCTAGCATAATTTTACATGTCAAAATTTTGTACCACGAATTTATCAGTATTTTTCTGGTATTTAAAGAAATATCCATGTTTTAAGCTCACAACTTGACATTTCCCACTTTCTAAACAAGGAATCATTACCGCTGGAGAAGCTGTGATATATCATTCAGAATATGGTTCAGTATATTTACTTTGGTCAGATACATATGTGGATTTTGTCCAAGTATTAGACATACCTGTTGCAAAATGCTTGTTGTAAGTGTCATAATCGTCTATGGGTAATTATGCGTAAATGTGCTAGAACTGTGTTTTTAGTTCTAATTCAAGGTTAACACAATATCCTGTAAGCCAGAAGGACATTGAACACTTTGTTAGAATATTAAATATTACTTTCATCTTTTTAAATTTTTTTTTCCCTTCAGCTTAAAAGAATTTTAAAAAGAAATAGAATTTCAAACTAAAATAAACCTTCTTTAATGAGACTATATATTATCTACAGAAAAATGCCACTAAACTCAATTAGTACTGGTCTCACCACTGGGTAGAATTGAAGTAGTTGAATTTTTTTTTAATGTAGTTCATTGAAGTCTTTGGCTGAATCTGGGGCAATATTCTATTTTTAATCAAGTTTTAAAGTATAATGTATGAGAAAACAGCAACACACTGTATAGATTTTTGTAGATGCACTGCTGCAAAAAATGCACATACAAATGCATGGAGTTTATGCCCATTTTCTTCCTTTTACTGAGAAAAATAGTTTGAAAGTTATTTTAAACAGGTAATTCATTATTGGTATCCTCTGTATTATTAATTGGTAGCTTATTAGAGTTATTTTAAATGTTAATATTACAGTCTCTATCATTTAATATTTTGCTGTATAACACTATTATTTAAAGCTAGTTTGCTGGATAACGGCAGCCATCCAAAACATTGTCTGTTGCTCAGAAACAGAAATAATGAAATAATGGAAAGCAGAGCTATTTTATTAAAGTAGTGACTAGCTGTACTTAATATATTAAAACACCCCCTCAGAATATGGTACTTTAAAATGTTTTCTTACTGAGTGATGCAATCAT
This sequence comes from Mesitornis unicolor, assembly GCF_000695765.1. Taxonomy (NCBI): domain Eukaryota; kingdom Metazoa; phylum Chordata; class Aves; order Mesitornithiformes; family Mesitornithidae; genus Mesitornis; species Mesitornis unicolor. The sequence continues at coordinate 6,826 of NW_010199490.1, forward strand.
TGTGAACTTTAAAGCTGAATATATACACTTTAAAAATGAAACAACCTGAGTTTTGGGTTTTTTTTTCCTCTTGGGATATGATGGTGAAGCTATGGGAAAGAACAGGGTGCAAGGTTTAACAAATATATTAATCTCTGCTTCTGACTTTCTCTCAGGCCTTTAAATATATAAATAGTTTTGAAGATCTGAAGTAACTACATCTATCCTGATTTTTATGGGCCTCATACTAGCAAGTGTTGAATATGATGCTATTCTATTCTATTTGATTATAATAGAATGTTTCTATTAACGTGATTTTAAAAAACCTTCCCAAAATTCCAATATCACTATTTCAAGGAATAGAACATGGTAGTGGAGATTAGCTAGCCCTAGAATACCTTGGCAAAAGTGTTCAAGTAGCAAGGGTTTTTCTAGTCTTATGTCCTATATACATCTGTTAAATTACTCAGAGATCTCATTAAATAAAGCTAATGTACTTGTAAAACAGTAGGGAGAGACAGTATATCATTGTAACTGTTAGAAAGAGCCATTCTGGCAAGGAGGGAGCCAAGAAGGCTAGGTGTATGCTGGTCAGTGTAGATGTTTCTAGGCCATAAATCTTGGCCCTTTCCTGCCTAGTTATTGTGTATTTCTTTAGGTGAGAGATTGATTGTAGCGATGGAAGATGAATTTGCCCATAGACCCTTTCTTTTTTTTTTTTTTCCCTTTATACTCCTGATGCCTCGCCAAGGTGATAATGCTTTTTTTCCTGCAATCATTTGTTTCAGATTAAAAGCATGAAACTGCATGGAGAAAGACAAGAAAGCTTGTCTTTGCAGTCAGACAAGGATGAGGGCATGAAGATGTATAACTGTCCCAGGTGGGAGAAGAGTACATTTTTCCCCCTCGGGATTTGTAACAGGTTTGTCTGAAGGAGAATTAAATAGGGTAAAATTTGAGAAAGAACCCTGGCATTTCTTTGTCGTGCATTTTGAGCATGGTATTTCAATTTTTAAAGTATTGCTGAGTTATGCAACAGTCCTACTAAAATATTCCTTACCTGTCTGTTTACTGCTGAGCAAATTGCACAAGAACTGCACCGCTCCGTGTTTCGTGTCGTTGTGCCCCCC
>NW_010199491.1:0-26576 GCF_000695765.1 Mesitornis unicolor
TTCTATTTAGCTCAAACCAGGACAGTATTGAATACTGTTCAACCAGACCTGGTATCAGAGGATAACTAAAGCCCCTCTCTTTTGAAAGTCAGTTCAAACACAGGTTTAAAATCCTTTCAAGAAGGGAAGAGTCCTCTTTTCCGCTTTCCCTTTTTTTCTGAAAGTTTTTTTTTTTTAAGAATGACAAGAGGAATTAAAAAAAAAGACTGGGAAATATCCACTCTAAAGTGATTTTAACTGAGAAAAGTGAGAAGATCAATAACAAAATCAAAATCCCCTAAGAATTATGTTTCTGAGATAGGTTTTTGTGTTTGTCTGCCTTTTCAATAGGATGATTCTTGTTAAGCTGAGGGCTCCCCCTGTTAACTACATCCTCCTAGTAAAGGATTTTCCACTGAGGAGGACTAGCATTGATAGTGTCATCTGATTATTTTGGGTAAAATGCAAACTGATCTGTATTTGTTAATCAAGAGATTACATTTCAAACAAGGGTTGCCTTTGTGTTGTCCCCTGTAACCACTGAACCCACATTTGCTAATGTATAGGAGGGTTTCCATAGGAGCTGTACTCAAATGCCAAAAGAAAAGGCCTGTAACAACTAAGTGATCTCTCAGGTTAATTTTGCCATGAGTCTGCAGTCTCCATTTCTTCCTCAGGATGATTATTGTATTAAACTGTTACATTTTATTTGTTTGTAGTTAAAGCAATAAAACTACATTTATTCCAATGAAGTAATAAAGTCTATGTCCCAGGGGCCTGAAACCATCATTTGGGGTATGGTACACTCAGTGGTTGCAGCACAGAATGCTTTGCGGTATGCAGTAAAGTGAAATGGGTTTTAGCATCATCATTTACCTGTAGGATGAGTGACCTAGTGAAACCTTGTGCTTTTTGGTGCAGGTGCGGCTGCTGTCCCTGTGGGCATTTACTTTTTAAATCAGACTTTGTTAGCCCAGAACTTGGTGAAGAAGAAAAGGAGGACATTACAAATGAAAAGTCTGACCTGGCTCTTTGTTGTTTGTTACTGATTGTGTATAGACAGTCATGTTTATTTATAAATCTGCCAGGAAAACATATTTGTTTGAGCCATTCTTCAGGGGTATTCAGCACGCTATGTTGCTCCACCTACCTTTCAATCCAGTAGATCTCCTTTTCTTTTAATAATGTGTTTCATGTGTGACAGTTCTTCATTAAAAAAAGGCCCATAGAAGGTCAAACCAAAGTTCAAACCAGTCTAGTATATTTGCTCTGATAAATGACAGCAGAAGCCATAGAAAGAGAAGGAGAATAAGCAAATTTTTTCCCAAATCTCCCCCAACATTTAGTAACTTACATTATTCTGTCAATTTTTTACTCATAAAATTTTAGCATCCACAGTATCGTGTGGGAGGGATTTAACAACTTCATATTGCATAAAAATTCAGTGACTTCTTTTACTTGTTTCAATCAGTCAGTCAAGTCAGTCCATCTCTCTGCGCCCTCTCCAAGCTTCTCATGGTTTTATAGACCACAAGTATGTCTCTTTGTGAGGAAGAAAATCCAGAATTTAATTGTGTACAGAAGTTATTCCAGAGCAGTGATCATCTTTTTTGCCCTTCTCTTTAGCTTTCCAGTGCTGTGATAATTTTTCAATATGAGGATACCAGAACTTCGCACAGTTTCCAAGATGCACACAGATCATGAATTTATAGTGACATAATTGTGTCTTTTATTTTCTTCTCTATTCCTTTCCTAATAATTCTTGGCTTCCTGTTTCCTTTTAAAATTGCTAGTGAGCACTGAGCTGATGTTCTCATAGCACTGTCATAAGCCCAAGATCTTGCTCTTGCATCCTCAGAAAAAGTTCAGTGCAGGCTCGTGAAGTTATGTTTGTTCTTCCCCATGTGCATCAGTTGACATTCATAAACATTTAATTTCATCTGCCATTTTATTGCCTAGTTGCTGAGTATCATAAGGTCTTACTGCAAGTCTTCACAGTCAGACTTCATCCTTGCTAGTGTGAATAGCTACCTTTTTTCAGCAGTGGTGAGGAGGGAGGAAGGGGAAAAAATAGAAAGGCAACTGTAGACTGTGCTGCATGGATACAAACTATTTAGAGTGAAATCCAGCCATCCCCTCCAGAGGCAACGTGATTAATGGAACTGAAACCTCAAAAAAATGGCCTTGCAACTACATTTTTAATGCATAATATTTGTGTGAGTTTGACATTCAGCAAAATGCTTTCTCTCATGCCTGGTTTGAAGTTAAAAATATAAATGGAATGTCCTAGATTTTATTTATGCATCTAAAGTTGTTAAGGAGGTAAAGGAGAATTGAGAGATAGGCAGCCCAGATTACGTATCTCCAAAGTACAGTCCCATCATGTGCAGAAACTTCTCCTCCTGTTGATTGAATCATTCAAAGTCAGGGTGATTTTGGTAATTCAGACTTACATGTATTTTCCTTGAATAAGCAGATGTTTGTTTCATTGTCCAAGGGAGAAATCATAGTGTTTACTTTATGATCTTGGGGAGATCAGCATAAAAATGCATCTCTGCTATGCACACGCACAAATACACACATTGCTGGCAATGGATTTCCTGGTACCAATTTTAGGTAGTGTTGCTGATTATGAATAATTGAAAAATGCAGTGTATGCTTCATCTGAATTTTGTGTGAGCAGTATCTAATGAATATTTGGGGGAATGTTTGAACTGTTGCTTAGAGGCTTACCACGCTGCTGCTCTGCGTGCAGACAGCTTACACTGAAATAGTGAAAATCTTAGGGAGAAAAAAGTTTAACCAAAAGCTTTTACAACTGTGTGAGTTCCACAGCATTGAATTAAGTTAATAAGTGAGAGCTTAATATCAGTGGAAAATAAATGCTTGCCTGGATTTTGCAAATCTCAGCATTCAGTACCATTAGAAACTCTCCCTGTCAAATGTGATGTCTTCAGTGGAGTTCTTAAGGTGTCTCTAAAACTGTACATCAAAGGTTCAGTATTGTTTCATTACATTTGATTTTAAGCAAAGAAAAGTGCGTTTGCATTTAGAAAAAGATACTCCTCTTTGTCATTCTAAATTGAGAAGTATGAGTGAAGACAACTAGGACTGTAATCATCAGGGTTTGTAGTATTTTACAATGTGAAGTACCCAGTAAATTGTGTTGGTTTTGGATATTTTTTCCTTCATTTGTTATGCCAGTCTTTCTAGACTATGATTATTCTCCCTCTGGGAAAGCATTTGCTCTGATTGTCTCTAATTTAGAATGCTTTATTTTTCACTTGTCTAATCATTTGTACTGAGTTAAAAGTAGCAAGTCAAATTGACATTATCTGCACAGTATAAGATTTGGTTTTCGCTGGTGTAGTTAATTCCCTCTTACTAACCATCCCTTTTTCTTTTCCTTTTCTCACTTGATACTCAAATTTAGGTCTTTTGTCCGTCCTTTTAGCTCTTACCTTTCATACATTAAATTTCATTGCCGGCACTCTGAAAATCCAACTAAATTATGCCATTTGCACTACCATCATCAACCTTCTCTGTAACCTCAGAAAAGTCAAGGAGAATAGTTAGGGAGAGTTTTTCCTTTCTAAATCTCTACTAGTTATTTCCTACTGTGTTACAAATATGTGTTCCTTTCTACATTGCCTGTCAGAATGGCTTTCAGCTGTTTTCCTTGCTAATGTTGACAAGGTGATTGACTTGCAGATTTCTACAGCAGTTTTAGACCTTTAAGAAGAAGGAAAAGATTGCTCTTATATTCAACAAACTCTATGTTTTAATTTTTTTTTTGGCTTGAACTTCAATTATTATTTGTGGCCTACAGATCTTTGACAAGAGTAAGTCTTACAGTATATAATCTGACAGACGCAGTTTTTGTTGTGAATTGCCTCGTACTTTTCTAGTAGTAGGCACTGTGGTAATTACACGCACAGTCAATGGATGACAGCCAGCGTATTGTTATTGTAGTCTTTAGTTTAGACGAGGTATTAATTTCATATTTCTTTTTTTTACATGCTGTCAGGATGGAACTCTTGATTCTTAAATACTGAAAAGTATAAGTTCTGGGAAATTCTGCTTCATTTCTTTAGCTGCATCTGTTTTAATTGTTAGATTTTATTTAACTTTATTGTTCTGGCACGTGCCTGTAGGGGTTTGTCCTACAGGATTTTTTTTAGTGTGTACTTTTAAGTCTTATATAATCAATTTTGGTGAAAATCAGCAGTTTGTATTGATTATAGTCAAGGAATGTTTTTATGTTTGTATTTAAAAGGGGGGGGAAAGCCCTATGGAAGATAGTTCATTAGCTTATAAATATAGTATCACTTCCTGAATAATTACTGGTTTTTATAATTTTTATAATGCTTTTTGCTTATTTTCCTTTGGATAATTTTCAAAGTACTATTATTCCCTCAAGACATCTCTAAGAGGCAGAATTTCTGGCTATTAAAGATTTGCCGTCCCACAAGCAGCAGACTGAGAGTGCCTCCAGGTTATTTATAACTGGATTTTATCTCTGAAAATTAACTAAAGAAGATAAACCAAAATTCTACGGGAAAATGCCTTAAACATCTCATATATTATGCTGTGCTCAAACAGCTATTTTAATTTGAACAGCCTGGCAAGCCCAGTGGAGCTCTTTTTTCTGGTTTTGGGCACAAAATAAGATAACACTTTTTGAATTCCTCCAGGAGATCATCTAAGTGCACTTAAAGCGGAGGCATAAAATATGAGTTTACGATGTGATATATTTAAGCTTCACATGTTACTTTAATTGATTTTCTGTGTTTGCTAGTTCTAGGAGTCCCACAACTCCTAATTTGCCCTTTAAAAAAACAGTACATTTTCAGAATGTTGTATTAGAGGGCAAGGACAAGTTGATCTGTTCTACAGAAAGTTCAGCGGTGTACGGGTTTCTGCAGTGCCATAACCCTTCCCTGACCACCAGCACCCTCGGTCCTGCCAGGACTTCAGCGGACATCGACGTTTGCGTGCCTGCATAATGCCCTGGCTTTTAGCGGGCTGCTGTCACAGGTTGGGTTACACCTCTGCCGCAGGGACCGAGTTCATTAGCTTTGATTTGTGGATGGGCTTTTGGGGAGCCTTTGCTGTGAACGGGGGAAGTGAGCCTACCACATGCAGAGCACCTCAGTTGGGTTGCTCCCGAGAATTTAAGTGTCTGATGTGATTAAGCTTAAAATAACGAACTCATTTTCTTTCTGACATCAGTTATATTTGAACTCGGGTCCAGAGGGGTGAAAGGTTATAGCAATAATTTATTGTACCTTATAGTACGATCCATGTTTAAAAAAGAATGGTAGCTGGAAGGCATGTTCTATTCTCACTTCAAGGAAAAAGTACTATCAGATTGCAAGGACTAAAATAGTTTCAGTTTCTCAGTATGCCTTGTAAATAAAATGATGAGCGAGGGGTTATCAAGACAAATTTTGAAACCAAGAGTATTAACTTAATTTCTTCACATGTTTATAATAATAAAGCCTTGCATTTATGGTTATATAATTATGATGCACAACCTGGGTGACCTTTGCAGATGTCAAAACTATTAATGATTTCCTCTGTCCTTTGCTTTTAATTATTAACCTAGGAAAATACAAGACTATAAGGGCTAGGGCAAATAAAGATGATTGGTTTGTATCAGTGTTATCACATGGCAGAAAGGTCTTAACATTTGCTTTCAGTTTGCTTAGGCTTAGATATTACCATTAAAGAAACTGGCTCACTATTATGCATTATGAAGCATAAACTGATATACATAATATGCAGCCTTGATAGGAAGTTTTCCATAACATCTTGAAAAAATTTAGTCAAGGAAGAATATAAACTCTCTGATAATTTATGGACTTGTTTCTGCAGCTGTAGCTGCATCTTCTTTTGTCTTCTTCAAGACAAAAAATAAACTGAATTTCAGCTGAAAATTTTTTGAGGAAATAATTGGTCACACTATCTGCTCATTTAGAGTTTTTGCCTTTAATAAGTGAAAAGGTAGCTAAAACATATGCCTGTGTTGCCTCTTGACATTTTCTTTTCTAAATTATCTAGTCTTATAAATATTTGAGTAACTTTTGCTCAGAATAAACACTTCCCTCTCAGCTTAGCACAAGAATGCACTTTGGCTCTTGACACCATAACAATTGGATAAATTAATATTGATTTGCTAAGAAAATACTTCTTCATCTGCTGAAATATCATCTACTGTAGTCTAGAACAAAATTTACAAATTTAAAAGAATGTAAATAGTTCTTGACCATTTTCCCAGTGAAAGTAACTGCACAAAGTTAATGGGCTGTACTTTCTAAAATAGAGATTACATAGGAAAATTCCTGGAGGTGCAAGGAAGGGAATGTTAGCTACACATACATATTCAAGCTGAACCCTAATATATATATACACCCCAAATTTAAAAATTCTTTAGTGTTGGGATATTTGGGTGGCACAACAGTGTGATGGACCACTATTTTGAGATACCTGCTTGCCATTAACAGGATTAATCTACATGGCATGAATTTACAAGATTTCCAATTGCTGCTAAAATTTATTAGAAAGTAAAAAAGCTGCTTGTTTGAATTACTGAAAATTAAAGGGTTTTGAACTAAACATTGGTATTTTGTTCACAAGAGGGAATGGTCTTGTGTAAAGTCTGCGAGTTCCACGTGGTGGGTTGCAGAGTGAGGTGGAGCACAAATGAAGGCAACCCAGCATGGGCAGGTGTGAGTGTCCACCCCAGTCCAGAGGGAGAGGACCTCTGCCACCTCTGCCTGCTTGCCGGGCAAGGAGAGGGCAAGGCTGTCCCTGCGAACATGCACGTCACCTGTATTTGAAGAGCCTCGGTACTAACCCATATTTTTTATAGCCTTTGGGGAAGTTTGGCTCCTTCAGGAACGGTGGTACCAGTGGGCAGTGAATGAGCTGTGAATCAGGAGGTATCAGACTTGCTGAGGTACACAGACCACCTGCACCGTGGGATGAGTAGGTCTAGAGCCCGTCGATGCCAGGTGCTTGTACACAGGGAGGAGATCAGAGCAGATATAAGGCATCTCCTGTACCCAGCAGCCCAGCTTCTGCTCCAGTAGGGCTGTCTGACAATCTAAAGTCTGAAATGAGGAGCTAATTCATTTTCTACAAGGGAAAAATTCTGGGTGAAAAGAGTTGCACATCTGTGGATATCTAGCCATAGCGGACATGTCAGTCCAAGTGACATTCCTTTAAGTCAACAAATAGAGTGTATGGGCCATAGATAATTGCATAAATGAATGCAGTCAGCTTTTCAACTTACTTTGGGAGTCCTGTGGGATTCAAATTAAAATTGCCCCTTGAAAAGTGATTTGGCAATGTCTGTTTCTTTACATTATGGCCATCCTGTGATCCCCCAGGTTCGGGGCTGGAGGCAGGTGCTCTTTTTGTTGGTGTGGATAAACTTTTGGGAAAAGGCAAAAGAGGAATAAAGAGGACTTCGGCAAATAAATAAACAAACTCAAATTAATTAGTTTGTCAGCTTTACATGTACGTATCTCTTGGCTAATTAATATGAGTCTATATAAATTTATGCTACCTTTTTGTCCTTCAAGTCATATACAAATACTCAGCATCCAGTATTTGCATTTGACTCAGACCTCTCAAACGTCATGTTTTTCCATTTGCCACTGAAAAAAGTCAAAAGAGAAAAGAAAGTAGAAAGAGGGAAGGAGCACATAAACTAAAATAAAACTGATATTTCATTTGTGTTTTCCTGATAGATATTGAGTTCTTCCCATATACTTGTGCATTAAGGGTTTTGCTGAGTGAGCTAGGACACTGTCTCTTTAAGTGTTTAACAGTAATTGGTTCATGTCCTGGTGTTCATTGAAAATCCTAGACATTTCATGGAAAATCTTCTTAATGAGGGAATGAATTTTTCATTCACATTAGAAAGCTCACTCTGACAAACAATTTCTAAATAAAACTTTGGCGACATGACATCCCATATTGGACTTGACAAAGAGGACAGGTGCATTAGAATAAAACTGTATGGCGATCCTTCAAGCTGTCAGCCATGAATATTTTATTTCTTAATGAATCATCTTTGTGAAATGAACTTTCTTGTTGTAGTGTCAGTGCCATTTACAACAAAAAACCTGCTCCTTTTAAAAGGTGAACTCCTTAAAGATGCTGATGCCTGCATAAAATACTTAACCCTAGCCAAGGTATTCAGTAAATTTAATAGTATATTTTTTTTCCCAAACTGTTTGAAATATAGTCTCATCCTACCAGGTGTGACTGTCAAAGACAACCTTTTACAGTTGCAATTTTGTTAACAAAGCTATTATTCAAGGTAGATTAGCAATGAGGTTGATCCACAGGGCATCAATATTGTTATTAAAACAAAGCATATTTGCTTAATTGTTTTTTTGATGTTTCTTTCATTTTAATGCTACATTACATTTATTTAGTACTTCTGTATAATACTAATTTATATTAGAGACTTTATATATGAAAATCACAGGGCTGGCAGACAACAGCCACTTACACCATCTTGTATCACTGTTCCCCACCATGCAAACAGAATAAATCATAGGCAGCCCTTGTTGTTTTGATTTGGGTTTTTTTTCCCCAAAGGTGTAATGTGAGTACTGGTTGCAATGGGTGTAGAGGGTGGGCAGTGCCTCCAGGAGCAATGGCCCTGTTAGCACCCAGGTGTTTCGTGCTGTCCCCAAACTTCATTTCTTTATTTTAAGAGAATACAAATGTCAGATCAGTTTATTCTTCCTCACAGTTTATTTGTCAGAATAGATTTGAATGTACTGATTTTGCTAACAATTTTACATTCGTTGAGTTATCTTAAAAGCATATATGTTTCAGCATTTTGCTTTTGTTGTGCGAAAGCATCTTGATTTGGAGTCTCTGGGGAGAGCTCAATTTTTATTGATATTAAAAATACCCATTTGATTGCAAACCTCAAAGTGGACTAGATTCAATTTAATTTACATAATGGTGTCTTCAGGGACAAAGATTGCATGTCCTTTGTGGCATTAGTTTGTGGATGTTCCTAGCGCGTGTCAAGTTCAAATTACAGGGTTTGTCATTTTACTTATAGCATAAATGTTTTGTCTTCAGTGGCTATGATTATACTCATTGTCTTTGTAGTCCCTGACCTGTGTCCTTGCTGATGCTGGATATATATGATGTGTTCTCCTGGTGAGACCACATCTGGGATATTGTGCCCAGTTCTGGGTCCCTCAGTTCAAGAAGGACAGGAACTGCTTCAAAGAGTCCAGCGCAGAGCCACAAAGATGATGGAGGGAGTGGAGCATCTCCCTTCTGAGGTGTGGCTGAGGGAGCTGGGTCTCTTTAGCTTGGAGCAGAGGAGACTGAGGGATGCCCTCATTAATGTTTATAAATTTGTAAAGGGCGAGCGTCAGGAGGAAGGAGCCAGGCTCTGCTCTGTGATGTCCAATGACAGGACAAGGGGCAATGGGTGCAAGCTGGAGCATAGGAGGTTCAACCTGAACATGAGGAAAAACTTCTTTACTGTGAGAGTGGCAGAGCATGGCCCAGGCTGCCCAGAGAGGTTGTGAAGTCTCCTTCTCTGCAGACATTCAAAACCCGCCTGGCCGTGTTCCTGTGTGACCTGGTCTGGTGATCTTGAAGGCTCTGTGTTTTCAAATTGTTGTTTGTAGATGAAACTCTATATGTGCAGGAAGCATTTATCATCAGTAAGTAGTAACATCAAAAAAGGCATATTCTGGACCTAGTGAAGTCAGCTGAAGTCCTTGAATGGGATGCCTATTGCATACTTCATAGAACTGAATGTGTACGCCCATGCTTTGAGGTGTTTTTGCTATATTATTGATATTATTACTGCTTGAATTTCTGCAGCACCTAAGGGTCAAGTTGTTTTTGTTTTGCTGAGCACCATAGAAGAGCCCACCCAGAGTAAAAAGGCAGTTCCTGGTTTGAAGTTTAAAGTCCATGTGTACGACAGGAGACTACTGGTGCACTAAGTGGACAGTAGAGCACAAAGCAGCAATGATACAGTGACAGATAAATCAGTGTGGTCAGCAGGTTTCATCAAGCACCAACAGCCTAAATAATCCTTTTGTTGACATGCCAGCAAAGGAGAATTTCTAAAAGGGATTTGTGGTTGATACGGAGGTAGTTCTATGTATAAGGAAGCACTTTCCAAACTTGGAGGCAGCCTGAAAAAGTGGAAAAAGTGCTTCCAGTAGACACTGGAATCTGCCATTATGGATTGGATGAAGGCAAGAATCAGCCTCTACTCAGGAGAGGGATACGCTGTGAAGGGCTTTCTATTCTTGTCTTGCAATGTTATAGTGTAATTTAGCAGGTTTTTTAGGAGGGTCTGGTCCTAAGGCTGGCCACGCTGAGAGCTGTAATTCACTATGAAGTTACTGATCTTCAAAATTTCCATTGGTTTAAATGGGAGTTAATGGATGTAATAACTTCAGGATCAAGGGGCAATGAGGGTAACTCTGTCTTAATCTTCTTTCCCATATCTAATCAAAATCTTAGTTCTTTAAAGCATTATTGCTTTTCTCTTGAAATTATCAAACTGTCTTTATCCTTTTTCAGTTTCTAATTTTACTTTCATTTAAATCCACTTTTTCAATGGCCTAGCGAGTGCTAATCAAATAAACTTTGAAAGATTGCTCCTGATTAAATTATTTTTTAATAATGAGTTCCTATTACCAGGGAATACAGAGTTAAAAAGGTGATATCACTAAAATTAATTAGCATAAGACATGCTGGACTGGTAGAAGTGACTGGATCTTAATCAATAGCAATATGATTACACCCATGCAGCAATTATAAATTATTTAAAACAGTACCCCTAGGTTACTGACTAGTTGCCTTTAAATTAAATTCTCTGTCAATAATTGATGCAAAGAATTAATGTGAGAACACCTTCAGTTACCGAAACTTTTTTAAGGTGGCATAAAATATTGAACTGTTGCCTGTCATTAGCAGCCATCCTGTCTCTTTTGCGCAGCATTGTTCTTTACTAAATTGGTCGAGAAGGACCTCCAGAGCATGAAAGATGACTAATGATTCTGAGTGCTGTGCTCACTCTTCTTCTAAGGACACTGACACTGAGAAATATAAATTTAATGTGTGAGAGAAACTAGAAACTGATGAGACTGGTAAAGCTCCTGGCCCATTTTGCTACTGTAGCAGTGAAAGGAAATACGCTCTTCTTGGTTTTTAGATTTTGCTAGATGAGGAGGACAAAAGGAAACCAGTCTGGAATGTGCTGCTGTGTAAGTGATGTTTGGAAGACTGTTGATTTATTGTGGGCCAGTTTTTGTCCTGCAAAAAACACCACAATGCCCAGATGTGTGAGAGTTAAGAAGAATCTGTCTGTCTTCCTCCTTGGTGTATCATTGTTATCTGTGGTTTAGTGTTTTGTAGCAGCTGGGATACATGTGATTTTACCTCTTTCAAGAAGTGGAAAGAAAATTCAGTAATTGCGATCTCAGTAACATCAGAGAGGGTGCCACACAAGTTCAGCGCATCTGTTGCTAAAATCAGCAGTAATCTCAGTGTGCGCTGGAAGGACGTCCAGATGTGAGGCTTACATCAAAATATGGTCACTTCTTTTGCTAATGACCATTCTTTTTGCTGTGTAGAGAAAAAACAAGATTTTTGAGTAATGTAGTAAGCATTTGATGTGGCATAATTTAAGATTTTTTTTTAGAGCGCACCACATTCCCATGTGTATTACAAGATGCAGAAAAACATTAACAGTTCTAGAAAATGCAGAGATACCTAGAGTGACATGATTATTGTGAAAATCCTGCATTTGAGCATGTTATTAAGCCATAAGAATTTAGCTTATATAAATCAGAATTATTATCGAGGTATTGACATAAACTCACAGAAGCCAGGAAGTTCAGGAATGAAGCCTGGAACTGGGAAACCAGGCTTGCTCCTACTTTTTGGCTTTTGCTTGCTTACTGTGGGAAGCTGGCAAAGCTACACTGACATGTGGACACAGTAGAAATAATTTAGAAAGAAAGTCACTCTTCTTGACATCCTTTTCTCTTCCCATTTCCTATTGGTTGTTTTTTACTTTGTGTCCAAAATACTCTGTTATGCTGTTATGAAGTATCTCTTTTTAGCTGTGCCGCCGCAGGGATGTGGATTAGTATCATGCTACATAAATTACACCTTTATTTTAGATCCGTGTTTAAGAACACAGATTTATGTATTAGCACTCAAAAATTACACTTTTGGGAATTTATTAAATAAAGGGGCACCTGAATTTTCTTTTTTTTATGTGTCTATGTTTGTAACAACTGTAAAAACTGCTTGTCAACGAAGCTTGTAATTACCAGTGAAAGAGTTGTGGTGTATGCCATGAAAAAATATGGATCAGGAGTGGGGAAAGTGCTAGAAAAAAGGAAAAATTATCTATTTGCAGAGTTTTCGAATGATGAAACAGAGATATATATTGAATGTTTACTCATTATGATATAGTATTTCTCATTTTCTAACCAGAATCCTTTGACAAGATTTGGGACAAATGGAGTGAATGCAATATTTAGGTCAGTATTTCAGGAAAAAAACCCCTGAACCAAAACAAAACAAAATCCAGATTGTGCTGCAGACTTTGTGGGATGGGGAAAGGTGCTTCTTGTCACTTCAGTCTAGCACTCTGACAGCTGCTTCAACCCCTCTGCATGTTCCTAGTAGGTTGTCTGAATCTTGATGGAGGTATAGAAGTATGGAAATTGTGAAGGTAAAGACGTTGTAAGGTCTAGAAATTTATAATTTCAGCTCTGGTGGAAGTTTGCCTCCACTCTGAAATTGGGCTTTTTAACATAAATGCTAAAATTTAGGAGCAGAGGAATAGTGACTCCTACCCAGATAAGCAAATGAATCAACGAGAAATGCCGCAAAGAAAGGCAGTGGTCAGGTGGAGAAACCAGGAACTTCTGACCTTCTGATCTCCCCAGGCCACTGAATCACTGCACGACCTCGGGCAGTTCAGTTACATTTCTGTGCCTTGCTTTACTCATCTATGAGAAGCAAATGGCAATGCTGCAGTGAGTGATGTGAGAGTTATTTGGCTACGGGCTGGTTAGTGTTCTGAAAGTGTAAGGCTAACTTTGTTACCTTGCTCGTCCTCATTGAAGGTACCTGAAGGACTTTGCTTAGTGCATAATTAGGCCAGTGTGCAGTATTTGAGCCTTTTTAATATTGAATTATAGCAAAATTGAAATGACATTTATGTAAATACAGACCAATCGCAAAACATCTTAAATAATAGGTTTAAACTCTCAATTAACAAAAATATAAACAAAAATATTTCTTGAACCTGCAGTTTGATCGCTTCATTGTTTTTAACCAATGTTAAATAAGAAATAATAAGGATCCAATTTGCCCACCAGTGTGTGATAAGAGTTTGCATTTTAACACATAGGAACCGCAGCTACTATTCTGAGCTGACTGTGCTGACTAAATGTGTTTAGTCAGAGTTTCAGTCTAACTAAGCACTCCTATGTGCACAGGAAGACACTGTCTGTATGTTTACCTCAGTAGTTAAAGTTTCTGTGTCTTATTCATAAAATAACTTCCATCCATATTTGATCATCTTTTATTAAAGCACGTACCAAGTCAAGAGACTACCTGCACAATGCAAATACAGCAGCTGATGCTTCGTTTCATGTAGCTGAACAGTACTGGTGTAAAAGTTTGTGGCCTGTTTGTAGAGCTGCTTTTTCTTTTTCTCATCATATTCACTTCTCTTTGCTGTTTTCTTTCTGTTAAAAGTCTGACATCCTTTGTTGACTGTAAAGGCAGCTGAGATTTCTCCTCACTACAGTGCAACTGCTGTATCTTCCTCCAAAAAGGATTGCAACATCTCTACAGTTTAGTGACCTGGAACCTTGTCTTCACTCGCTCATTTTTACTCTTCAATCCTTTGGCACTTGCAGAGTGGGAAATTTAACAAACGGTTAGAAATCTTCGGTTGTGCATTGGCCCTGACTTGTGTGCAGCAGATTTTGCATATATAACTCTTAGGTTGATGAGCAGTTGCTCATTTTATGGATTTTTAAGCAAGCATGGAAAATATTTCAAGTTAGGTATAGATTTTGCTCTTGTCTGAAATATGAAAAATTTCTCTACTTTCATTCTTTCTTTCTGTATTTTCTTTCACCTCAACATATAAATTGCATTTACTTTGGGAAACTAAAATGAGATTGAACTGGGAAGCTATATTTCAAAACATTAATAAAAATATATTTGAACAAGAAAATAGAAACATTAAAGAAAAAAATTAAAAGCCCCATAAATCCCAATTCATCCATGTCCACTCTTGCTGAGCAAAAGATGACCCCAAAAGAAATGCAACTACTGAAGCAAAACAACTATCTATTTCCCTGGTGATAGCCCAAGTGGAAAATAGAATCTTAGGAGCTGTTTTGGTTTTCCTTTTCCTATTCTTATTTGGGTCCACCGTACTTAGTAGCAGATACTGCATGGTTCTGAAGACAGTCTTCTATCATACAGTTTGGATCAATGTTAAAATTCACCACAATCTGAAAATTCTCTTTATTTTTTCTCTGGGAAAAAACTGGTTAATGTGTCCAGAACATGTTACTGTGACCAGCTAAGACATCATGCTTGCACAACTCGAGTGTTTCTTCTGCCTGACTGATTCTGTGGAAAGATCTGAGGGAGGTGGAAAACGCCATGTTGAAGTAGGATGAAATGAAATTAGAAAACAGAAAGAAAAAAGCCTGATTGAAACTGTGTATGACAAGTGTTGTTTCTGCTTTTAAGAAACTTAAGAAATCAGCCTTTTAGACCTCGCAAAGATCTTGGCTTTCCATGCCAAGGATGTTTTGAGAAATTGATGACTAAATTTGTCCAGGATTTGTAATTTAATTCTCAGAATTTTCATTGACAATCTGATTAATGGGTTATTTCCACTTATCGTCTATCTTAAAGTTAGTTTTACAAAATATACAAAAAGCATGCCGTTCTGAAACAGAAATGAAAGCATATGTGAACTGCAAAATCCTACGCCTGTCAACACTGTGGCTTCAACCATATTCTTCCCGTAACTCCGTGCCCGTGTTGATTTACGAGAACACGTATGCATATATGTACGTGTGCAAGAACTTGTGTGTTACGCATCAGTGTTATTGCTCGTCATGAAAAAAATCAATATGCTGTGCTTGAATTGTTTCCATAATGATCGTACATATTTGATTGGTGTTAATGTGTAATACCCGGTTTTGAAAACCACATTTCATGGACTGATAAATTTGCTAGAGGTAAAAAATGTACTTAAAAGAGATATTAACTTGCCTGATAAAAGTAGTAAACAGAGTCTATAAAATTACTATTGTTATTTTTATTGTCTAGTTTTTGAATCAAAATTCAGTTGTGCATTTGTTTAAGAAGTGACTATTTGTAAAGTTTGAAACTCTAGAGAGATTAAGCAGTTTACTGCTGCCATTAATATTCATTTTTACTTTCACCGTACTGTAAGCGCCCCTCCATCAAATAGCTCATTATTGCCTGGTGAAGCAGGTGGGTTTTTTTCTGCTTTTCAGGCAGGGAAAACAAATCACACAGAGAGAGCAAAGGCTGTCTCAAGACCAGTGTTTCATTCCTGTTGTCAGTGAAACTGTTTCTGAACTTGGAAACAGAGCAGATATTTCCGGCAGCGCTCCAAGGTGCAAGACTTGAGGGTGCTGGGGGCATTAGGTGGCTCACTGGTGAGGCACTGGGGGCTCATGTCCTTGGAGGTCCAAGCTGGGCACTAGACAGCACTTACTGCACTGGCCATGGCTCTTCAAGGTAGTGCAGGAGCTCTCCACAGGACAGAGGTGTTTCTGGGGCAGGGGAAGGCCCATGAGGGGCAGATGGTGGCTGACTCCACACTTCCTGAGGTTTGGAGTGATCCCCTGGGATACCAGAAAGCTGCACGTGACCTGGAAAGGCCTCTGTCCATTTTGTCCTTAAAAACCTTTCCAAGTCAAAGGACTGATAGTGTGTGAAAGTCTCCTCTGGTGTTGTGTTGAGCCCACACTGTCTGTTCTGGATGGTTTTTGCTCCAAGCTGTTTAAGCATCTCTTGTACCCTCAGGAAGTTTGTCCTCACACAGAAGGAGCCTCTGATAGATACAGGGTGAATGGACACTCCTACAAGATAATGCAAATCCCTACCGGTTGTGTGAGTCTGCTGCACTTCCCAGCTGACAGTGCTAAAACACAGCCCCGCAACAGCCCCTATTTTCACAGCTGTGCAAACATCCTTGATGACATCTTCATGGATGCCGTGGAAAGAGCTGATGGTTTGCACACTACTGAAATGTGGCAAATGGGCTGGTGGCAGTGTTGGGATCAACAGTCACTGCCAGAATAAAGCAGGAGGGGAAGAAGCATTAGTGTAAATATTTTAAAAAGGATTATAAAATAGGAAGGAAAAAAGATAACAAAAACTTTGAAAATTCTCATGCCATTACCCTAAGAAAGGTGGGGGGGGGAGGAGACACCAGCCAAACTATCATTCTTCCTCGTCCAAGATGTGAGTCTTTAAATTAACTTGAATTCTTATGGGTCCTCCCCATTAATACTCTTACCTCTCTCTTGGGCAGCTGTAGAGACTTTAGCCTGGTGTACTTACAAGAAGTAACAGGCAGCAAAACTGTTTTAGGCTTTAAAGCAGAGTCAAACCTTCTGTTAAAAGATAAAAAGGGGAGATTTTCATTGACCTTCTGCTGGGCAGCTTCCCCAGGCTCACAGCGCCTTGGGTTTGCAACTCTAGCTGGATAGCCCAGGAAAATGTACTGGGACTTGGCACAACACTTGAAGCAAAGCTGTGTTCCTGCAGCCTCCTTAGCTAGTGCGAGCTCCTAATTCTTAAAATCCAGCGCTTCTCCTGGAGTGTGGTGAAGGCAGGGTTATATTTTGCTATAGATCTAGGTGTGTGCTTGTGATCGCATAGAATTGCAAGTGAACTAAAATTAGAAACAATTCTTATAATTTTTATATGAAGCAAAGAGAATTTGGGGTTGACTTTGTTTACTATATTTTTGTATTTACTTCTTACGAATGTTTGAGGAATGGGGCTCAGTGGTCTGTATACTCAGAAAAATGTAGCCTGATCATTGTTTAATGCAGTTTCAAATTGTGTATTCAGTTTTCATGTGGCATAATTCAAGCTTATTGATTACTCATACAATTTGTCTGATCTGAAAGGACAGAGAATACTACATGAGCGATTTACTTAACTAGAGTGAACTGTAAATACTTACCAGTTCAATTAATTGAAAAAATTGTGAATAATTATCATCAAGTAAGTCTGAGAACACAAAGATCAGTTTGCTGATGATTTTTGAATAAAAGTAAAAGAAGGGTTAATAAAATGCGTTTGTTGGAAAGTTGAATTCAGCCCTATATAAGAGAGGTGTTGCTGTACGGTGAGGGAAGCTAATGGAGAACGCTTTCTGGTAAAATGATATATTTGTGCTGTAAATGGCATAACAGGATGGTCATATGTGTATTTAAATAGACAAATCTTCAGTTATAGCTACAAACATTTCAAGGAAGACTATAGAAACAGTATTTTATTTACTTGTGGTAGAAATAGGAAGAAGATTCAGAAAACAGCAAGAAGAATGACATGAGATGAGAAAAGCTGTTTTGTAGGAATAAATGTACAACTCTCAATCTATTTAACTTACCAGAAATAATACAGCCAGAAGGCAATTGGATCACCATCAGTAAGTACCTACCAGGGAAGATTTCTGAATAGCTGTTCTTTTAGCCCTGCAAAGCAGAATATGATCCAGTACTGGAAATCTAACCCACACACACACTGAAGACTCAGAATTTTTAATAATCAAGGTAAATAAGCATTAGAAGAACCTATGGTTCATTCAGATTTGAGAATTCAAACATCTTTTAAAATCTTGTGAGATCTTGCAAGTTGGGTGCAGTAGTCACTTGGTGACATTCTGTAGCCTTTTGTGAGAACCAGCAAGGATTATCTTAGAGATGACTTTTCGTTCTTATTACCTGTGAATACAGGAACCAACAAAAGGATAATAAATAGCTCTACAGGCCAGTATAGGGTGGGTTTATGCCTTTTCATTCTGCAACCTGAGCAGTTTCAAAGCTGAAAATACTAGTGGAGCCTGCTATGAAACCAAAGCCAGACTGGGTGGCAGATGTATATAATAATAATAAACATTCCCCTTCGTCCCAGTGTAATTCAGAGGTTATAATACTATCCTCACGGCTGTGCTCTCAGAGGTGATCTTTCCTGAAATGGTATGTGTGTCCAAGGACCAAAAGGTGCATAGAAGGGCAAAAAACCTGCCGTTTAATCATCATCTTTCTGAGATTAGTTATACTACTTGCAGTGCCAGAAGTAAAGACAAACCAGTCTTGCTAAAGTAGAATTGCCACTTCAATGGGAAAAATGTTCAAGCTTTTTATTCATACCTAAAACCTCATAGCTTCGAGGTAGTTGACTACATACAGAGAGAGGAACAGCATGGATATATAATGTTCTCTACCCTCCTGGCACTGTACAGGAGCTGGGGCTGGTGGTACCATATGGCCCATTTATAGCATGGGCTCCAAGAACTCTGGAGACTGTGAGGGGCCCCGTTCCTCACAGGGCTCTGCCTTCTGAAAAGGTGTCCAAGGCCCAAAGTCAACTCAGATCGCATCCCCTGAGCCCTGGCACGCAGAGGCTTTGCTCTCAGCAGTACGGTTACAGTAGGGAGCCTTTTTTCCTTCTGAATATAGCGAAGAATTGTAATGAATATCAGACACAGGAAAAATCTAAGTTCACGCTATAGCAAGCATCAGTGGTATAGTGCAAGAGGTTTAAAAGAGCAGTAGCTGCTCACAGGAAGCTCAGAAAATGGCCACTGACACTTTTTGGTTTGATATTTTCTGCGTTGACACCACTTTCTAAACTGACTTTTTTTTCCCCTTAGTATTCTGCATCTCCAGTTTTAAAGTTTAAATAGATCCATACTTTCCCCCAAGGAGTTATGTGCAAACTAATATTAAGATTAAAATCTTTTATGTTTGTTCTGTAGCTTGAAACAGAAAACTAGTGCATGGTCTGTTTTATCCCACTGGCTCTCTAAGGTTCAGGTATTAACATAAATACAGCCCATTAACACTTGTTCCTCTCTGTCAGGACATAAATTAAGTCTGCAGGTGTTCCATGAAGCTTTACCCTTGGTACTAATTAAGCCTTGATAATTAGGTTTGTTAAATTCAGGCCTTTAAGCTCATATTCCCTCTCTGGGTTGCCAAAATGGGGATTTGTAATGTACAAGGCCTGTTTCTGCAGGTTTTCTGGATTTTTTTGTTTTCAACAAAACCACCATCATAATAAACTCTCCTTTAGCCTGGCTCTTAAGCATTCAAAACCCGTGAAGAACCTGGGTATCAGCTTGTATTTACATCAGAACATTTTCTTTTGCTGGCTTTTTGGCAGAGCAAAGTCATGGTAGTGGAAAGTTTCCAGTCCATATGTTAAACACACAGATGCTTCAACTAGATAAATGGATGCAGTTCCAAAAGAAATATCATTCAGAAATGTACTAGTTAAGATTCTAAAATGATAATATTAAAAAATATGTTAAAAAACGGTAGAAGTTTAATTTAGCAAGCATATTCCATATAGCAAAAAGACTTTCCGTAAAAGAAAACAATATAGAAAAAAATTCTGATACCTTTGATTTTTATCAAGTGTTGTAAGAGGCTATGTTCACAGGTCATATGGTCTCAGTGCTGAATAAAAATAATAATTAAAGAAATGTAGTTCAGTGGAATCCTCCTGGGAATAGGGTTATCTGTAACACATAGAACATTAAATAGTCTAATCAAAATGGGTTTTCTTGCCAGTTAATCTCCTCTCTTTTGTTTCTCCATAAATATATAGCCCATCAGATCAAATGTTTGATAAATGTCATTTTTCATCTAAAATAAATGAAACCATAGCTACAACTCTGATAGAGGTACTTACCACATTATTCATTGCAATCATGCTACCTTAATGTAATAGCTTTAATGCTTTTTTTAATCCATGGGATAGTAAATAAAATCATAGCTTAAATAAAAACATTTTAAAATGAAATAAAATAAATTAATTAACAAATGACATTAGAGACTTTCAGCCACATTAGGTTCTCATCTTCATTTTATTTAGTGTTTTATTGACCAGAAAGACACAATTAATCATTTTTGGGCAAGAGCTATGATTTTGGTAAGCAAAAAGGTTTTATTCAGTTGTATTACAGAAACATGCAGTCAGTTTAACATACCTAATGTTTTTAAAGCTTATTTTGATTTCTCATAAGACAATGTTTAAACTTTGAAAAAATCTTCAGTTAACTTTCTTGAAAGAATAAAAATTACTTGTGATGCATATTTAGACTGCTACAAAAAGGATTTAATACACAATGACAGGAAATAAGCATAAGGGTGTTGAAAGAATATCTTTTCAGTATCCAGTGTGGCATTCAGATTGTTTTCTCTTGGAATGGTTCTGCTATAAATGAGCCCTGCTGAAGGAGAGAAAAGGCAAAGTATATAAAGATTATCATTAAAAGGCATCACTTCTTATTGCAGAAAATACTAATCTTACCTTGTAATTTACAGCATTTCTATATTTATAATGAGAAATAGCATGATCCACAGTATAATTCATAGTAACAGTGTCCTAAATACTGAATTAATTGGCAGATTTTTAATGGTGGCCCCATTGAGGCGTATAACGATTGACAAAATACTGTAAGGGAGAGTATACTTGATAGATTCCACTTATTAATAGGTCAAAGTCATTAGGGAGATAATGTATGAGAGAAGCTCTATTCAACTCCTCAATATTTTGACTTTCTAGAAAAAGGGAAGAATGTGAGATGGGCTACTGAAGTTCCAGCCTGTTATAGCATTTAGAGTTTTTAAATTAATAACGCTTCTGGTTCTGCAGCATTTTCCACATCAAGGGGTGAAAAAAGTCTTAGGTTTGAATATATAATTATTGCAGTGTTTTTAAGAGTTTGGCTACTAACTACCAGTTATAAACCTGAAAGTTGTTGGAAGCATGAATTACATTTTGTCTTTATTGTGTCCATCAGCTTGGCTTCAACATTCACATTTGTGCTTCTACAGCTTCCTTTTGCGGAAATTTCAGGAGGCTTTATTTTTTATCAGGAGCTTGCATTTTCTTAGGTTATAGGAAAATGGTGCTTTCCCTTTTTTATGCTCTCCCATCCTGTGTTCTGGTCAGTAAAAACTGGAAAGCAGTCCCAAGACTTTGCTCCAACATGGCGCGTGCGTGCAAGGGACATCAGCCATCCCTATATCCCCCCTTCTGTACAATAACTGGCATTTCATATTATATTACTGAAAATGTTATTAGCGAAGCAAAGAGTCATTGCTGATTAAATACCTCAAGGACAAAGATGTGACAACTTTTTTCTTTGTAGTGAAACATTATACTGTACATCGTGCAGCCCAGTGTGGGAAGGGACGATGCTGCGAGGGCTAAGAGGCGGATGGAAAGCTGAGGGTTAAGGCATTTCAAAATGTCAGGCAGCTTGTTATATTGCAGTACATCATTCTGTCCCTGGAGACTGCTGCTGAGGCCTAGGCCAAAGCTATATAGAGAGCAGAAAATTTGACACGAGCTTCCAAATTTTCTCTTTAGCTCTCTTGGGCTGCAACCCATATGCCATGGTTAAACCATCAGGCTTTGCTCCACTGAGACCTTAGGACAAGGCAACTCAGTATTTCCTTTTCAGTGAAAGTGACTGCTCGTTTCCTTCGCAGAAATCTGTTTTCCCACCCACTGTCTTCTTAGAATGAAAATAGCTTCTTTTCTTCCCTAAATGAAAGATTGTTTTGAATTGCATACCACTTGTTTTCCTTTTCTTAACTTCTCAATTCAAATATTAGTGGAATCTAACAGTAGATTTTAATGAACTGTAAAAGACATTGGTATTTGCATTAGAAGATTGTTGATTGTAGTGTATAATCACCTCTGAAGCAGAAGCAGCATTTGTGGACATTCCTCCAAACCCCACATTCTTGGTTTCATTGCAATATATGAATGAAAGTGATTCTAACTACACATGTCCGGGCCTTCATTTCACACAAAAAATAATCCCAGTAACCCTATTCATAAGGGCAGTCAATTTTTCCATGATTTCTCAATCTTGCATGTTCAGTGGTTTGTTACTGAACAATGTAAATACATCAAATTCTAGCCTAGTGAAAGTGCAGTGAATGAAGCAGCCCGTGTTTTTAGCTCTGCACATATAACCATACACATTGAGATTTCTGTTGTCGTGTAACAGCATAGTAATTTATTATTCCCACTGCATGTATCACAGTTGTACAAGAGAAAGAGATCATGCCAAAATTGCTATTTGTGAGAAATTGAGTTATGGCCAAGTATAGCTAAATGTTGGGGCCAGAACCTCATCTCACTTTCCATAAAGCTGTCCTGACAAGCAGCTGGGGGTTTTTGTAGTGCATGTGAGTTTTGAGATGCTCTGTAGCTGGCAATCTGCAGCGCTGTCGCCCACTTCTGTGCATGCCTGGGTCAGAAGGGTAGAGCACATTAAAAACCTTCTCTAACATGCCTGAGACCCAAGCTAGGTGGTGCGATGTAGAGGAGTGCAGGGATACCTGTTCCCCATGAATTATTGCATCAAACCTACTTGGCAAAATACCCAAGATTTATGCTGTGCTAAACTTTGTTACTGTCCTCACGTCTTCCAGCTTGACTAAACTTAGCATACAGGGGTCTCTTTTAATTTCATCCTTTTCTTGACAGGTATTTGCGTGTGTATGAGTGAGAAAGCGAAAGACCAAATGGCTAACAGGCTTTTTTCTTCTCCAAGTGGGATCCTGGCAGTATTATTATCAATGTTATTACCCCTAAAAAATGAAACATTATTTGACTGTTGCTAATAGTGTTGGTGTTTGCATGTGAAGATTTGGGAGTTTTCAGAAAAGACCTACAGGAATGATGAGAAGTTTTCTAAAATTTTATCCAATAGCAAAAGAATAAAGAAGCTCTGTCTTCATGAAGAAAATATTAAGATATCGCTTGTTTCAAAACCACCAGCACCCATGTTTGCAGAAAACTTTTGATAGAAAAGGACATGTAGTCAGACCAATGACTGGGCTGAAAGTAGACAAATTCTGGTAGTAAGATCCTTTACCAAAAAAAAAAAGAAAAGAAAAGAAAAGAAAGAAAAAAGGATGAAATAGCATAATTGAGCACTGTAACAGCTTGGCCAGGAATGTAGTGACTTCTCCATCACCTGAAGTCTTTAAATCAAGAATGAGTGTCTTTCTAAAAGATACTGGTTGTAGCTCAACCAGAAGTTACGATGCTTGATGCGGGAATCCCTTGGCTAAATTCTGTTAAACAGAAGGTCATACTAGATGATCATAATGATCCCTTCTAGCCTTTAAATCTATTACTCTATTAATCTACTTTGGTCATGAAAGTGTCATTTGCCCACACAAATTTCAGATCTTTTGAGCGTGCATACATTTCAGTGAACCAGCTTGGATGAAGGCTACTCTGAAAGTGTGTACACAGCTCCTTCTGCTGAACATCTGCTTTAATGCCAACCTGAAGCATTTTCTTCTTAAAACGTTATTCCCCAAGGAAGTAGGCTGCCTGTTTGTACGATATAAATATGTGTTTTGTTTTCTTAGGCACTGTAGCTGAGGTACATAAAACTGTATAGTTTAAATCACAGGAGGAGCCATTTATAATTCTTGTTCATTTTGTACACAAATCCATGTGATTCCATTAGATATGCAGCACAGCCCGTTATACAGTAGTGAATGAACATCAAGCACTTCTGTTTACCTATGAAATTACCTATTAAAATTACAATAACCACCATAAAAATGACTTTTTTATGTCTCTCCTCTGAGAGGAAGTTTCAATTTACTGGTTCATGTGAAAGTATCTTGCAAGTAATTGTAAATATTTTAGGTAGATTTACTCTGATATTACTTGATGTGTCAAATTCATTGAAAAAAATGATCTAGAGAAATGTTAAAAAGACACAATCAAGTTGAAATCTATTATATTATTTAAAAAGGGGGAATTCATTTAATAGTCTGTACTTGGATAGAATTCCTCCTTACAAATAGTTATGTAAATCTAGGTTTGCAAGTTGAATGTTCCCTTTTACTTCTCTTTTTAAAAAAAATCCTAAAAATAATGAAAATGGTGGAATAGGTGATGGAGCAGAATTATCAGTAGACAGAGGGCCTTGTCTTTGCTTGGTTTAAACCAACATAGCTCTTCAATATTTGGACCCTAGTCAAAGGCAGTCACAAATTAATCAAAATTAAGGTCAAAGCCAAGCTGCAGCATCTTCCTAGGAGTGTTCCTTTTATCACTTATTGATATAACTTAAAATTTTCCAGCAGGCTGTGTAAAAGTAGATCTCAGGTTAATTTTTAACCAATATTACAGGATTTCTGTGCAAATTTTAAATTCTGATCCTGATCACAACTGGGTTGTGTGGCCTTTTATGTACTGAAAAGAACCCAGACCCCCTAGACTGGGCTTAACCCAAACAGGCCAGGGTGAAGGCCAGGGTGAAGCAGGCAGAGCTGCCCCGCTCAGGGTGATCTGCTGAGCCTGGTGGGATGCAAGTGAATCTCCTACAGTAATTTAAGTGCTCTCAGGGTTGTCAGCTCTTGTGGCTGTTGGTTTTCTTTTGGTAGTTAGGAAGGAAGAAATAGCTAAAGTTGAGCCAAATGGAGGCTGGAGTGCAAGGATAATGGAGGTTTGGGGTGTTTTGCAGTGTTTTTGGGAACTTGCTATCTGATGAAGAGCCTCCTATAGTTTGTTTAGACCTTTGTGCCTCTGCTTTGGGCTACCTCTGAAGATTTAACCAGACATAGGACTACAACTTTCTGAAAAAGATGCTTACAGGCTTGAATGTGGTAACATTCAGTTTTTGTTTTCCTCTGGGGGACCTGCTTCATCTCTTTGCCACTGAATTAAGCCTTTTTTATTCACTTTTTATGGAAAGCAATTAGTTAAGGTACAAGCTGGAGGCAAATTTTGCCTGAACTAAACTGAAGTGCTCCTGCATCATAAGAGACTGGAGAAAGGGTGAGTGAAGAGGAAGGCCTACACCTCTAAGAGCAGGAGGTCTTCTTGTACCCAAGGCATTATTTTTTTGATACCAAGTCAGATGGAAGAAAGGCACTGCTGTTTGTGTCCTGGATGTTTTTCCTATGGGACCTACTGATCAAACTTCTTCAATATTTCTGAAATTCAACAATTTCATAACCTGAACTGGTGTTTTAAGTGCTTTTCACTCAGCTCCTGGAGGCTGAGAGAGGATGTGATCCCTTTTTCAAGGTGAGTCAGTGTTGTTTGGTGCCTTCTTTAATGGTGTGGGTATATGTGGACAGTGGTGAGAAAAGGACATATGCTGCCACTAAAAACTACATGGATAAAATTCAGATCCTGTTTCATACAGCAGCCTCCCAGAGATGTGTGCTCACTGTTCAGCTGTTAAGATTGTTATTAAACTTTATGGACCATAAACCCCATGGAAACAAGGAAAGTGAACAACTATGCTATTACAATAGTGTCAAAACAGGAGACATATTTCATAGCTTCTAAACTGTAAGCCTGCCTACATGCAGCATTTCAGCTCTCGTGGGCTGCCTCAAACTACAGGGTTTATTTAGTCTCTAAATTAAATATGATATTGTTAATACATAAAGCTTGGAAAAATATGTTCCTTTTAGTTTAAAGTTCAGCTTCATAAATCTAGGTTTGCAGACTGCCTTCTGAAATGGGAGTTGATTTTTTTTTTTTTAATTTAAATATTTGTCAGACATCCGTCATCTCTTAATATTTCCTGTCATGGGAATCTACTTAATTCCAAACTAAATCCATCTTGATTTTCACTAAATGCCCCGACTTACTCAGTAGAGCAACAGAGTCCTGATTAGCGTAGACAGACAAACAAGGGGATGAAAACAGCCCTGACGCACACTCATGGGGTGGGAGGAGGGAAAGCGGAGATGCTAAATGTGGCCTGGCTCAGCACAGCGATGTAGTTACTTTCAAATGTATTTATTTTGAGAAAGGAACTGTCAAGCTCTGTGCGTGATTGTGTTTTAACGTGTTAGCAGACCTGTCCCTTGTATGTATATATTTGCCTTTCAGTGTCCTCCTGCAAATTGCTTTTGACTGGGCCAAGTTACAACAGTTTAAATATCATCTTTCACATATGCACAGTAAATTTCTAACAAGGCTTTAGAAAAGTCCCCTGAACTCATGTTGCAAAGTTCTAAAGGCTAGGCTGTATGCATATATGTAATTTTGTTGTTTGGGGTTTTTTAACCCACTTGGTGGGGGGAGAACCTATCTGTTCCCTCTTCTCAGAGATGATAAGCTCTGTCTTTTTCTCATGGAGTATTTTAAGATAGGTGAAAGTAGTATCTAGCGTTGGCATTCTTGGCCTAAAGAAACAGCAAAGATCCTGTGATTTTTTTAAATTATTATTATTATTATTATCATTATTATTA